>NC_084732.1:42080283-42197783 GCF_033978785.1 Entelurus aequoreus | reverse complement strand
TGCTTAATAACTGTTTAATAAATACACTTTTGCTAAATTGACTTAGTTGTGATTTCCCTCTCTGCATGAAAGTTTAAAATGAGCATATATTAATGCAGTATGAACAAGAATGTTTTAATGTAGACACATAGAATCATCATACTGCTGTGATTCAAGGCTAAGGCAAAATATTGATATATATCGTGTATCGCGATATGGCCTAAAAATGATGTGTGGGGTGGCGGGGTTTGGTGGTAGCGGGGGTGTATATTGTAGCCCGGAAGAGTTAGGGCTGCATGGGATTCTGGGTATTTGTTCTGTTGTGTTTATGTTGTCTTACGGTGCGGATGTTCTCCCGAAATGTGTTTGTCATTCTTGTTTGGTGTGGGTTCACAGTGTGGCGCATATTTGTAACAGTGTTAAACTTGTTTATACGCCACCTTCAGTGTCACCTGTGTGGCTGTTGATCAAGTATGTCTTGCAGTCACTTACGTGTGTGTACAGAAGCCAAATACAACATGTGACTGGACTGGCACGCTGTTTGCACAGGTTTTAGAGGGCGCTAAAGGCAGTGCCATCACGGCACGCCCTTAATATTGTTGTTTGGGTGAAAATCGGCAGACATTCGAGAGAATGGTTGCCCTGAAATTCGGGAGTCTCCCGGAAAAATCGGGAGGGGTGGCAAGTATGACGCTGTCAAGCGCCATTCATATAAAACTTGCGGGCCGCAATAACATTACATTTTCATACTAATGTGCGGGCTGCAAAAAAACGTCTCAGACACGCGGCCCACGTGTCTGAGACCCCTGATTTAGAGTCTCCAACTAACTAAACATGCATGCTTTTAAAATGCACAGGGACAACATGCCAACTCTACACAGGCCACTGTGAATGTTAAAAAGGGCTTAACAAACTGGTATGGGGAAAACTTTCTAAATGTAAACAAAACTGAGCATACCAGAACAGCGTTTGAGAAAGACTGAGTACCTTGTACACAACAGACTGTAGCTCTGGTAACTTGCCGCCACCAAACGCTTCACAGGCCTTCTGAAGTCTGTTAACTTCATCCTCAGCTTGTTCTCGCTCTATGTGTGGGTCTGTGGATAGAAAGTAAAGCACACAGAAATTTAGTACATCCAAACTGCACACAAACATCGGTATTAAGTAGAGATGTCCGATAATATCGGACTGCCGATATTATGGGCCGATAAATGCTTTAAAATGTAATATCGGAAATTATCGGTATCGGTTTCAAAAAGTAAAATAAATGACTTTTTAAAACGCCGCTGCACGGAGTGGTACACGGACGTAGGGAGAAGTACAGAGCGCCGATAAATCTTAAAGGCACTGCCTTTGCGTGCCAGCCCAATCACATAATATCTACGGCTTTTCACACACACAAGTGAATGCAATGCATACTTGGTCAACAGATACAGGTCACACTGAGGGTATAAACAACTTTAACACTGTTACAAATATGCACCACACTGTGAACCCACACCAAACAAGAATGACAAACACATTTCGGGAGAACATCCGCACCGTAACACAACATAAACACAACAGAACAAATACCCAGAACCCCTTGCAGCACTAACTCTTCTTGGACGCTACAATATAAACCCCTCGCTACCCCCTCCCACCTCAACCCCCGCCCCCCCCAACCCCGCCCACCTCAACCAGCTGACATGCTCTCAGGGAGAGCATGTCCCAAATTCAAGCTGCTGTTTTGAGGCATGTTAAAAAAAAAAGCACTTTGTGACTTCAATAATAAATAGGGCAGTGCCATGTTGGCATTTTTTTCCATAACTTGAGTTGATTTATTTTGGAAAACCTTGTTACATTGTTTAATGCATACAGCGGGGCATCACAACCAAATTAGGCATAATAATGTGTTAATTCCACGACTGTGTATATATATATATATATATATATATATATATATATATATATATATATATATATATATATATATATATATATATATATATATATATCCATTATCGGACATCTCTAGTATTAAGTGTGCAATCCTACAAAAACTGTTAAAGAAAATAACTGATAACATGATACATACTTGAGACTGTTTGACTCGTACTGGCAAGAGAGCTGGGATATCTGGTCGGGAACACCTTGGCAGCAAATACAATAGTAGATAAGATATCGACAGGGTCTCTGCAGGTTTCAAAATACTAAATCTAACTAAAAACACCAGAGGCCTTATTGTAAACTAATATTTGTTTGGAAATAAAGATTGGCAAAGACCTCAATGGCCATTTTTCTGATTTGCCATTGAATTCCAATGTCTACAAACTCTACATACTACCGGTAATGTTCTACAGTTTTATTTCAGAAGGTGCAGTCTGCTTCTTATTGCATTTTTTTCACAAAACAACAACCAGAAAGTTGGCCATGGTGGAGGCAAGCACAACGATATATGTTGTCTTTGAAACGGATAGGAGAGGAAGAATGAGGATAACATTCAAATTTGCCCATCTTTTTTTGTATCTGGTATGTATTTCACATAGAATATATTTTCACTGGCCAGTAGTTTTGTGTTTGCAAAAATATTGCTAATAAACAAGAACTGATCATTACTTTGGCATGACAAGATGACGTTCACATATGTTACTTTTTTTCTAGATCCTCACCAATGCACAAACTGACTGTAAGCAAACAACATTTAAAGCTTGAGAAAATGTAAACTACAACGTCTGAGTAGCTGATCTGAAATTATTGGACTAAATAAATAGGTATGAAATAATAATGTATTATTTATACTTTTTTAAGTGCACAACTATTAGTCATTACATCACAGATAAGTTAGCATGTGCAGTGTTTCCCATAAACTGCCAAGATACCTGGGGCGGTGGGGGCGTGGTCACCATGACATCATCGAGTAATTTGCATAATTTACTACAATGATATGATTTTCTCTAAAAAGGCTCAAAAAATGTATACTTACTAATTAATAATAACAGTTTTGTTTTAAACGTCCATCCATCCATCCATCCATCCATCCATTTTACAATATAATTACAACACTTTATGTACATATTTATATACAGATTTGAACAATATGTTATTCACTGAAATATATTTATTAATTGTGGTTCTTACAAAAAATATATCTTATAAAATATAACAGCTAAAATGTCTCTTAAAGCTCTGCCCCTTTAATTAGTGCATACTAAATATTTTAACTTTAGCCTACTACTACAACCATATTATTTACCAGCAACATAAAGTGAAACAGAGGCAGAGGTGTCCTGCCACAGTCAGTAACAAATAAACAGAAAACAGTAGTGGTCAAATACAAATAAGGCAAAAAGAGAAGTATCATACACTTCTCTTTTGTAAAGTAAATCTGAACAGCCTAAATGGGCATCTACATCAACTATATGATTTGCCTGAGAAGCTGGACAGGACAAAAAAATAAAATAAATAAATAAATAATTATTATTTATTTATTTTTAATTTTTATTTGTGGCGGACATAATTATTTCGTGGCGGGCCACCACAAATAAATGAATGTGTGGGAAACACTGATGTGCTTACTGTGTGTAATAGTATCATTTAATTAGTAAACCTCTCATATGGATCTTCTTCAGCAATTAGTGCCACCTTATCCACATTCTCTCATTGACTTTCACCACAATGTTTACAAACTGTGCTCTAATAATAATAATAATAATAATAATGAATTGCATTTGTAACGCACTTTATATTTGTTAAAATCTCAAAGTGCTCTCCATGATGGCTCCACATTGGGTCCTAACCTGAGTTGTAGCATCGGTGAAAATATTTGATACGTTTCCCTCAATCATGTACTGGTATTAACTTTTTTGTTCTAGAGCCACTAACCATTGAACGTACCCATCTTACACAAATAATTCAGCTTTGCTGTGAGCTTTGGTTCTCTCTGTGAGTGTAACATACCGCTGCGTGCGCTGAGCACCACACACTCAATGTGCTGGATACATTATGATTGGGCTGCACAAGTACTTAATTAGATCTGCTTTGTAGATATGAATAGCGCCCTCAAAATTGGAAACATTTAAAAGCGGGACAGAAATTAATGTACAGGGTGATTCAGAAATGATACGCTAAAATCATCACACATTTATTCAGTTCTAAAGCATTGTAATAGACTGAATCAATGGTCATTTGATATAGGAGTTATCCAAGTTTTATTGTGTTACAATTTCACCGTTGTGTTCATGTAAACCTTTCGGCGCAGCTCAATTGTAGGAAGACTACGTGTTTATTTACCCTCAAAATGGCGTTTTGTGTGCTTACGATTGCGGAAACAAATGCCATTGTCATAGTGAAGCGTGCTTTTAGAACAGAACATCCACCCCATCGTGAGAGCATTCGACGGTGGGTTAAACAATTTAAAGAGACTGGCTGCTTGTGTAAAGGACAGAGTCCTCGAAGACCTCGATGACATGAAAGACTGAATAACAGCAGCAATCAACACGGTGGATCACGGCATCCTGGGGCATGTTTGGGAGGAATTCTCATATCATCTTGACGTTGTCCGTGCTGCCAGTGGTGGCCATATTGAGCACTTGTAAAGCATGAAATAAATACTCAAAGTTATGTACAACATGTGTTCAAGCTAGCTTTTCTATTGTTTTGCATTTTTGAAATATGGAGTGATAATTTCGGCGTATTCTTTTTGAATCACCCTGTATTTATTTCAAAATTAACAAAACTTTAAAAAAAAATTCAGACCTTTCATAGTTAAGACTTTTCACAAGAGTTTGATAGAATATAAAACATTCTAAGGCCTTAAATTCATACCCTGTAACAAAAGCAAGGGCCTTTCTATGTGGTGTTTGCATGTTTTTCCTGTGCTTACGTCGGTTTTCTCACTTTCACAGTCCAAAAAATGCCTGCTTAATTTTTTTGGAGACTAAATTGTCCATAGGTGTTAGCTCTCTGTCTTTTATTCCTTGACACTTAGTTACAATGTGTAAGGGAGAAAAAAGTGCTGACAAGCTTGGACCTGACACAAAATTTATGTGATATTAGCGTACAATGCTCGTGGACTTACCTGCTCATATTGCTGCATCAGCAGGTCCCGAATTGTGGTGAGTTTCCGTCCACTGAGGTTAGCATCCTTGATAGCCTGATGTCTGGCGGATAGGATCAAAGCCTAACAGGGAGAGTAATCTCCTTAGAAAAAGAATAATCAAAAGCCACATAAAGTCACACTGAAGTCATTCATCACCTGGGATAACAAGGGCTTTTGCTTGGGTGTCAGTCTACAGACAAACACATAAGGAGTTTGTAGGTAGTGAACAACATAAGTTGGCTTCAGGTTGTTGGGCCGAGAGAAGCTGTCTCCCCACGCAATGCGAATCCAAACGGCTTCGTCCGTGTTCTTCTTTATTTTGACAGACACCTTGGATGTCAAAGGTGAAAATTGCATGAAACTGAGAAAAAATGTTTAACTTAAATTTGTAGGAAACACATAACTTACGTTTCTTATGAGCTCATTCAGGTGGTTTTTGAAACTTTGCTTAAACTGCAGCAACTCCAGGGCTTGAGCATCAGCTAGACGCCATAAACATGGGAAAATATAACAAACAAATAAAATGGCACGCAGTTGAGAACAGCTGAACAGGTGGATTATATTGGAGTGATATTGTCGCCCTCTTGAGGACGAAGAGAGAAACAGTGGTCCATGACCACGAATGTTATTTAAAAGTTACTTCAATCAATCAATCAATGTTTATTTATATTGAGCATAGCATCAATATATACATGATGCAATCCAAACAACTTTTCCCACTCATGGTGTAAATGAACTATAACCATCAAATGAAGTCACCACATGGTCACACATAACACACCTCCTGCTCATTGAACTTTGTGGACATTATAAAACATGTTTATATAATTTTATATTCCACATGCGCATGATGGGTGATATGGAAAACACACTCTTTACACTTCCCCATTTTTGCCGCTATTTTAGTTTCTTGATATTTCTAAATGGTTACAAAACTTTAAGGAGGTAGTCAATGAAAGAAACAAGGTATGTGTTGAATTTTCACATACTCTTAATTCAACGTTTTATCGTTTATACTTCATATTGCATTGTCATCAGGGTCTGATGTGGGGAGCGGGGGGTGTTAAAGTTGAAGTAGTTGAAGTTGATGTGTTGTTCAGTCTGCTATAGCTTGCTTTAATCAATGCAAACTGAAGTGTTATTTTGGTACAAAAGATTGTTATTACACCATAATCAACGCTCTGTTGTGTGGCAAAAAAAAAGCGTTGTAACGTGTGTATTTATGTATGCGTGTTAATGTGTTTGAGTGTGCGCGCGCATCCATATAATAGTGTATATAAGATTAACCTAAAAAACATGGCTTTTCCGCTGTTTGTATTGTATTTTTAACATGTTTGGCAACATTCCCTCTTCAATTTGGTATAAAATGAATATGCAGACTTAAAGCATTGCGATCACAGATTACGTGTAAAAACAGCTGTGTAAAAGGGATCACATATCACTCTGAGACAGCACACAGCTGTAATAAATAATAATAAAAAACAACTGAAGTGATTTCGATATCAAATGTATTTAGATGCTTATTTAATTACATTACACATTTAATATCTATATAAGTAACCTAACTTTGGAACTGTGTATATATATATATATATATATATATATATATATATATATATATATATATATATATATATATATATATATATATATATATATATATATATATATATATAATTACTTTACATGTAGTTCGCTTTCGGCCTCTGGCCAAAGTTTTTTGGCCAATGCAGCCCTTTTATTGTTAGATAGCTATCTACTTCCTAGATTAATACCTTTAGGGTCCACCAGCTGGAATGCTTTCCACAGTCCCTGGTTTGGATTGTCAATGACATCTGAGAGATGAATGCGACAGAATGTACACATTATTAGATATGAAATGATGGTAAACACACCGTGCGAATGTACAACACTTACAACACATCTCTAACTCCGCGATATGTTTAACTGTCCATCCATTTTCCTGAAAAGAGGAGAGACGTTGTAAATTTAAAGGGAAAGTGGCCCACAACAACGCAAGCAAAGATGGAAAAAATAAAGTTTTTGAATGTAAATCAATTTTCTTGCAAATTAGATGCATGCATTCGTTAACTCTGTGATACATTTATTTGTCCATCCATTTTCCCTAGGTGAGCAACGACATGAGCTATAAAGTTAGATGGAAAGGATGTGGATTCGTAAAAAGAGAGATAATCAGTACATCTTAATGACAAGTAGAAGCAGGGGCATGTACCTCACCAAGGGCATAAAGTATGTCCGTTATTGCCCATTTCGATTGAGTAAAATCGATGGTTTGTCTTTGAGCCTCAGTCAAGCGGCCCCACTTCTCCAGCGTTGCTCTGAGAAGTTGACTCGGTATCCGTCGAATGAGGCGACGCAACAAGCAATTCATCGGGTCCTCCATTGGTCCCAAAACTGTATTTGATATCCTACTTGTGCGTTGGAGTGCCAAAAAAATAAAATAAACCCAATTGCAGCTCAGGTAGCCGGCGTTGCTAATATACGTGTGTCCTTTCCTCCAAACAAACCGCCGTCTGGAAGCAAAAACAAACCAACCAATCAGAAAACGCCAAAAAGATACGACCCACTTGGTCTAGCGCCCTCTATGGTATTGGAGCAGTAGTGAGTAATTATTATTATTATCATTTATTTTTTGAATTGAACAAACAAACATGTATTCAGAATGAACACAAAATCTATGGCACTTTCATTATAACAATTTTCAACATCCACCAGGTTGAGCAACTATTGTCTTCAACAAAAAATGTCAAGGGAAGAGAATAAAATCAAATACAAATAGAATATTGAAAAAATAAAAAACTTAAATAAATAATAAAAAATAGGATACGATGTGCAGTAGTGAGTAAATATACAGTAAAGTGTTAGTGGTTTCTTCTTCTTCTTTTAAATTTTACGGCAGCTGGCATCCATCTGTGTTGCATTACTGCCATCTTCAGTTTCTGTAAGTGGTTTAACCTTGACTCTAAACTATATATGCTCATATTATTCAACATTTTATTATCCACCCATCCATCCATGTTTTACCGCTTGACCCGTTCGGGGTCGCGGGGGTGCTGTATCATTCCCTCAAATAATCCAGCTTTGAAACGGAAGAACAACCACGATAATGTATTGAAACAAACATACTGAAATATTTATTGAATATTTCAGCATACTATGTATGAAATATCAATTGTCTGTGTTTAGTGTATGCAATTGTGTACAATACCAGCGTAAACATGTATTATATCAGATTATTATATTATATTATATCCATCCATCCATCAATTTATCCATCCATCCATTTTTTCTACCGCTTGTCCCTTTTGGTATCGCGGGGGGGGTGCTGGAGCCTATCTCAGCTGCATTTGGACGGAAGGCGGGGTACACCCTGGACAAGTCGCCACAGTTATATTCAAACAAAGTCGAAAACAACCACGTTACGTAGCTTCTAAAACGAACAATAACATGGGAGAACTCTCTTGCTCCTCCCACATATCTTTGTCAGAATAGGACCCGCCTTCCGGAAAAGAATAAATGCTATTGGTTGATTAAGCAAAACGCGGACACCGATTGGTGATTCGGGTTTGCTATTCCAACTGGCTGTCCTTCAGTAGGCCACAACGTTCCACTCTGTCAAGTCTATCAGCAATTCGTGTATCTCCTTAGAAGCTAGTATGTTATAACTCCTTTAATTTACGAATATTTATCGGAGCTCGTTTCGTCAGAGAAGAGGATATAGAACGTAGAAAAACTATGTTCTGAGTGAGTGTCCCACAACATCTGCGGCCTATTAGCTACGAGCTAGTTAGCAAACTTGACATTTAGTTGACTTAGTTCTGGGAAAATCTTATCTGGTGATCCAACCTGTCCACTGCTGGTAAGATAAATCCACAATACGTGTCTTATTATTGTTATAAGTGAATTGATTCAGGTTGATTGCTGATATATGGTTTTCAACGCTTCTGTATGTGTGTTTACTGTAGGTAAGTGCCCACAGGAGTCCACAACATCACAATGACCTCTCAAGATGGAGAGGGAGCTGGAGGATTTAGTATCCTTCAGTACTCTAGACTATTTGTCAACATTATTTTTATGGACTCAACGAAATGACAGTCAACTCATAGTGCATCTTCTGTTTGGCTTGTGTACATTTGCACATTAGGACCTTAACTCGGCATGCACCCTGACCTTTCGCCCCACCTGCACACTGATGACTGCAATGAGCTCATAAACCGCCTGAAGCAGTGCCACACAGAGGTACTCGGCATCTATCCTTCTTTTTTTGCTCATAAATGCATTAAATAAAACATATTTTACCTTTTTTCCACCAGCACAATTTCTTGAAGTTCTTCGGAACGTGCAACGACGACGACCGCGCCATGCGTCACTGCCTGCACAATGAGGTAAGAATGTTATTGTGAGAAATGTGTAACATTGAGTAGGGCAGCACGGTGGTTGAGGGGTTAGTGCGTCTGCCTCACAATGCGAAGGTCCTGTGTTCGATCCTGCGCTCAGGATTTTTCTGTGTGGAGTTTGCATGTTCTCCCCGTGACTTTGTGGGTTCCCTGCGGGTACTCCGGCTTCCTCCCACCTCCAAAGACATGCACCTGGGGATAGGTTGATTGGCAACACTAAATTGGCCGTAGTTTGTGAATGTTGTCTGTCTATCTGTGTTGGCCCTGCGATGACGTAGCGACTTGTCCAGGGTGTAGCCCGCCTTCCGCCCGAATGCAGCTGAGATAGGCTACCGCCCGCGACCCCGAAAGTGACAATCGGTAGAAAATGGATGGATGGATGGATGGATGGGTAGAGCTGGGCCGATTACATTTTTTTAAATATATATCGCCTTGGTCAAAATATGTTTGATGAATGTATGTATGTGTGTATATGTATGTGTATATATATATATTTATATATATATATATATGTATGTTTGTGTATGTGTGTGTGTGTGTGTGTATGTATGTATATAATATAAATATATTTATTTATTTATATTCGGCGGCTGCAACCTTTCAAGGACCCAGTCCAAGGCTTCGGGACACTCCCTGGTTACGTCAGTTGTCCCCGCCCTTACATTTACGTCTCATATGTGATGATCAGTTGCGCAAGGTTAAAAAATGGCAAACTTAAGAGAAGAATGTCAAATTGTTTTTTTGTTTTCTCTTGCTCCTTTACCTTATTTCAAAGGAAGCGGCTAAGTGCTGATTTTTTTGGGTTAGAGCCGACCGATCATTAGAGGTGGTTGTCATGAAAATGTGACACGTGTTGACAAGCATTTTATAGCTGTTGTTCCTAATTATTAGTTAATGGTGGATTTATTTGTATGTTTGTAAATGGTTGTTGTAGTGGGACATGTACCTTTTAAAAACACAGACAATTCTGATGTTGTCCAAGAATGAGTCCTCACGGTCTATCCACACAGCAACACCACACAATCTTATTTAGCAGTTACTTTATTATTTTTGTGATCCACAATTAATGTACTTTTCTAAATTTGTTTAATTGTTTGCATTATAGCCAGTAATGGTTAATATTTGTATAACAATTATATTATCATAAATGCAGAGGATATCACAACAATTGCAGTTTCAGTGCATTAGTTTATTAATGTATACAGGTTATAAAAATACTATTTTTATAAATAATCATCCAAACTGGAATATACATGTGTTGTCATTTATTTTTGGTCTGTTGTTCTTTAAATTGCCTTGTCCAAGTTCATGTCGTCCTTGATTGTTCTGCACAGCAAAAAAAAAAAAAAAAAAAGTTAAACACAAGTTTATATTAATCATTTATAGAAATACATATTTTCAAATAACATGTAAATGTAAGCAAGAAAACAGCAATAACTAATATAGGTACATTGATGCACACATTTACAATACTTGACTATTCACACATTAAGGCGGAAGGCATGGGATTTTTCTGTCTATAGTCGGAAATCCTTTTTATTTATCTCCGTAAAAATATAAAAAAATATTTTTTGTTTTTTCCCACCTACATTGTGTGCTAAACTCTTAATCCCTCTCTTTGCCATACCTACCAACAACTACAGTTTTCCCGTAATGAGTACGGTTTTTGATAATCCATTCCGGTTTACGGCCACAGTGGTAAAAACTACGGTTTTCCATTAAAAATTAAGTTAAGTTAAAGTACCAATGATTGTCACACACACACTAGGAGTGGCGAAATTATTCTCTGCATTTGAACCATCACCCTTGATCACCCCCTGGGAGGTGAGGCGAGCAGTGAGCAGCAGCGGTGGCCGCGCCCGGGAATCATTTTTGGTGATTTAACCCCCAATTCCAACCCTTGATGCTGAGTGCCAAGCAGGGGGTAATGTGTCCCATTTTTATAGTCTTTGGTATGACTGGGCCGGGGTTTGAACTCACAACCTACCGATCTCAGGGCAGATCCATCCATCCATCCATTTTCTACCACTTGTCTCTTATGGGGTCGCGGGGGGGCTGGAGCCTATCCCAGCTGCACACGGGCGGAAGGTGGGGTACACCCTGGAAAAAATCACCACCTTATCAAAGCCATTAAAAAAATATTAATTTAAAAATCGAAGCTACGTAGCGAAGCAACTCCACGGGCAGGGGACAAAATACACAGGAATCATCAATGATGATTGGTTGGTTTACATATAAGAAAATCCATAATTGGTTGGTTGGTTTACGATGATGAGTCACGATTGGTTAAGATTAGGGCAAAACATTACGGACAGGCCAATCAGAGGCAATATAGGGCGGGTCATCGAACCAGGAAGGGAAATCACAACAGACGCGCACATCCTAAATGACAATGAGAGAGTCGGAAAAGAGAAGAGGGAATATTCAAGCGGGTGATTTATATTTTTACAAAACTAGTGGAAGATGGCAGAGGGATTCTCTTCCTTAGATTTTTCTTTTAGCGATGGAGAAGACGTCCACTTGGCCACATTTGGTCAATGGTATGTGTCTGGATAAAACAATGCCCAAAACATACATTTTAGTTGTTTACCATGTAAGCCCAAATCACAACTGCTCTCGAACATGGAAGACGTAGAATACATATTTTAGAAGACACACGATTGTGGCAGACATGTGATGACTTTTGCTACAGTATATCCTGTCTAAATGCCAAATGTAATTTTCATTGGTGTTTTAGAACAAGACAGGAGCTGAAATTGGCTATAAAATCCAAGGCAGATTCCAGCAAAGCAGAAACAAAAAGTGCAAAGCTGGTCAGAAATTTGCCAGGAAGGCCCAAGTCAGCTATCAAAGCTAAAATGTCAAAGTAATATGTAAATGATGTAAATAACTAGATGAACCATTTGTGGCTGTGAAGTGAACACTAGTAAGGTTGTAAATACTGTATAGAGTAGGCTAACCCATGTGGTTCCTGTGGATGTGAACACAAGTTGTAATTACTGTAGTGACTAAATAACATAGTGACTGAAACAGACATAGTGATTTATTTGGATGAAAGGGGTATGTATTTATGTCAACTCTTTTCATCATTTTTAAATTCTTTAAACACTAAAACGTCTTCAAATGTTTTTTTCTTTTTTCAAATTTTTGCATGTTCAATTGCTGAAAAACAAGGAGCTTTGTGGGGACCTCATCACAGAGCCAAAACAGATGGACAGACACAATTCACACTCACATTCACACACAACGGCTAACTTTAGTGTTGCCAATCTAAAATATTTAACTAAAATATGTAAGGTTTTACTTCTAAACGTTAAAACAAATCTCCGGGCACGAAGCCGTTTGCAATGGCCGGATTAATGGCTCTCCCTCGGGATAAAGAGAGAGGCAAAGAGCTTGGAAGACACTAAATGATAAATGATAAATGGGTTGTACTTGCATAGCGCTTTTCTACCTTCAAGGTACTCAAAGCGCTTTGACAGTATTTCCACATTTACCCATTCACACACACATTCACACACTGATGGCGGGAGCTGCCATGCAAGGCGCTAACCAGCAGCCATCAAGGACACAACGGACGTGACTAGGAAGGTAGAAGGTGGGAATTGAACCCCAGTAACCAGCAACACTCCGATTGCTGGCACAGCCACTCTACCAACTTCGCCACGCCGCCCTCAACAATACGATAGTCGAGGTCTCGTATATTAACACAAATGTATATCACTAATGTCACCCCACCTTTACATTTCTGGTTTTAGCTGTTTTAAATGAATAAATAAAGTTATACTTACATTTTAAAGTCGCTCTTTCTGCTCCGCATGGAGCCGCCATGTTGACAATTATTTTTAGAGTGCGCAAAGGATCTTGGCATATGAAAATGTGCCAAGTGTACACAGATGCATATTGTTGCTAATGGGAGAAAAGAACACATTTGTTGGCAGTATTCGAAGGACACTTGGAGCTGTTTGAATGGGGACATCCTTTGTGCACCATGATGACGTCACTGCGAAGGATGCAGCCGCTAGAATTGAGACACAGCTATGGTTTAGTAACCTAGCAAAACAGGAAGTAATCAGTGAGCAATGGGAGGGAGATGCCAAACAGCCAATCGCGTAACCGTATCAACTATAACGTTTGGTTTCGCCATCTTGGGATCTCACTGTTGACTCTCTGTATGGAGTGAGAAGAGAAAGTAAAAATGAGTGCTGGTGGAGAGCGAATACATTTTTGATAAAACGGGAAAAGTCACTTGCTGTAACAGTATGGCAGTTTTTTTTTGTTTTTTTTTCAAAAGGACTGTATTCCTTTGCCGCTTACCTCTTTTTTTTCAGCCCTTGTTTGTTCCGTATGTGGATGGACAGAAACAAAACGTAGGAACTTCAGTGCAGTACTGTGTAAATAAAATAAATAACAAAATATAACAAATGTGCTACTTTAAAATAATTTGGTCCAGTAATATTTCAATAATAATTACCGGTACTGCATAACATAAATTAATTTCCATACTTTAAATATGAATAACATATCAAATTAAATGTTACATAGACCACGTAACTTCCTGGCATTAAACCTGCAAAAAATTGTTCTTCTCAGGTTTCTCTATTTTTACATTTTCACATTTTGCACTATTTTGTTACATTTCATACTTGTTCCTTATATTTGCACCCTAATTTAAAGAGTTTTTTAAAACTGTTTTGTTAATATTGATTGAGGGTTTTCCATGGTTGTGTTGAAGTTTCATTTCCTTTCTGCCTTGGTAGCTGAGTGTTTTATAATCAGAGGACGGTTACGGACGGCGTGGCGCGGTTGGGAGAGTGGCCGTGCCAGCAACCTGAGGGTTCCTGGTTCAATCCCCAGCTTCTACCAACTTAGTCACGTCCGTTGTGTCCTTGAGCAAGACACTTCACCCTTGCTCCTGATGGGTCGTGGTTAGGGCCTCGCATGGCAGCTCCCGCCATCAGTGTGTGAATGTGTGTATGAATGGGTGAATGTGGAAATAGTGTCAAAGCGCTTTGAGTACCTTGAAGGTAGAAAAGCGCTATACAAGTATAACCCATTTACATTTAAAACATTTTTAACATTTAATGTATGTTTCTCCTAGTCCATATTTTCCAGAGGTCATAAAATATATAAATAATTATCGATATTGACCAATATAAAAACTTATTTTGTGATACAGTTTTCAGCCATATCGCCCAGCACTTCGATGGAGGCACAGCAGGCTCACTGATTCTTCTTTTTTGTTCAAATCTAACAGAGGCTGGAAAAGCGGGAGCGCAACAAACATCATGCACAAGCCATGAGAAAAAGGCTGAAAGACGCATCCAAGGAACAGCTCTCATAGACATTTTATCGGCAACCTTCATCCAGGTGCGCTGTTGTGCTCAAATATGCAGATGGAACACAGAACTAATTACGTTCTATTATTTTGGGGATTTAGCCGTAAAGAAAATTGGTCACTGTGTTACAGAGGCTAGACTTAACACAATATACAGGAAATATATTATAAGGGTCTGTTTGCAACCTTTTGCTCTTATTATATTTTTGGTTTGCAAAATGTAACTTTGAGCAAGTTGCAAACAACCTCTTTAATTATTGGTGATAGTTGAGAGACACACAGCCAAAGCTAATGTGTGCCACAGATGATGGCCTACTCGTACATTAACTCAACAATCATAAGATTATATCTCATCTGTACACATTCAAACATGCATCAAGACTTATGTTTTTAGGCTACTAAATTAATCTCACACAACACATAATAATGTACATCTGTACAACTAAATGAGATGCAATACAATAGCTATAAGCAAATATTCTGCCTCTACAAAGTTTGGATTGATACAATATGTTTATTATTGTGGTTGTAGTTTGCAGTGGGATTAAAACAGTGGATGTATTTCAAACATGGATTGAAATCAGGATTACAAAAAGCAGGACTCTTGTGAGTGGATGGGGAATCATATTGATTTGTTTCATTATTTTAAAATAAAGTGTGTTACATTAACTACAGGAGCTTTGTGTACTTTCATCCGTCAAGTCAATCAATGCATACAACATGAGTGAGGAGTCTCTGACTGGTGTGCTTGCTGGCAAATTTCACATCAAAGTACACCCTGACTAAACTTAAGATCAAACTTTTACCAAGTTTAGAGCAAATAAATTACAAGTACATTAAACCCTAGTTTATCGCTGTTAATTGGTTCAAGGCCTGACCATGGTAAATTAATTACTGGTACCGTGAATTATAAATCAAATATTCTAGCATTAAAAAACTGTTTACGACCTTCTAAATACATATCTCAACATTGTGAGAGCCCTCTGGACATGAAATAACACCTTTACATTATTTTAATCCAATATACAGAAGTAATGCTGCCCAGGGGTGAACCTATCAGTTGCCAGAAGGCAAAACACATCTACTAACACTACTTCCTAGTTGATTTAGCCATGTTTATGTTGTACAATGTTTAATTTAGGCTAAAAATACTTTGAATATGCTTAAAGGGACTCTATTAAGCAAAACCAACATTTCTTACCAATTGGTACCTGCTGTTGTGTATTTGGGATCTGCGCAAGTCTGCGCAAATTTTAAATCGTACTATGGAGGCGTTGCAGAGATAAAACAATCTTGCCTTCCTCCATACCTACTCCAAATGAGCCGTTTGGAATTTGCCCGACTTGTGACATTTTTCCAATTTGTGACATTAGCGGATATCTCCATATATAGTAGAGGTTTATCTGCCGAGTTTTATAATAATTGTAGGCTTCTGATATTCTTTTTGGGAAGGCCAAAGAGCAGGGCATTACAATAGTCTAAACGACAGGAAACAAAAACATGCATTAGCACCTCCGTGTTGGAGAGAGAAACGGGCGGACTGTGGCTATTTTCTTAAAGGCCTACTGAAACCCACTACTACCGACCACGCAGTCTGATAGTTTATATATCAATGATGAAATCTTAACATTGCAACACATGCCAATACGGCCGGGGTAACTTATAAAGTGCAATTTTAAATTTCCCGGCAAACTTCCGGCTGAAATGGGTTGATAATTAGGACTTTCAAAGTAATGCGTTAACTCACGTGATTAATCACGAAAAAGTATTGCATCAATGATGTGCACATCTAGATTAATCATGCAATTTATTTTGACCGTATAAGCTCTTAACCTTAACCGCTATACGATCAGTGTCCAGATCAATACGTCGGTACAAAAATGAGTGAGAAAACTGTGACTGGTGTGCTCGCTGGCAAATTTCACTCCAAAATACACTCTGAAAGAACTTACAATAAAACTGTTACCAAGTTTTGTGCAAATAAATGATATGCATTCAAGTAAAACATTTAAAAATGTTCCTGGTTGACATTCTGATAATAAAATTGCACTTGTGTACAAATATTGATCTTTTCTTCAGCAAATTTTAATTATGCAAGTAAGTAATCACCTGTGATTAGTCATGATTAATGCAAATTCCAAAAATGTGATAAAACAATCATTTGACATAGACAATATGTGTTGCTTTTTTTAACATATTCATTTAATAATGCACTTTGGTAACTGTTTTCTATAGACCTTAACTATATAAATACAATGCAAAATGCGGATTATCTACACCACAAAATATTCTCGAACCAATGTTTATATTCATATGTCATAATATTCAGACATACAAACTGTAGATTACAGCAAGTAAGACATAGTGTAGAAAGGAAAATATGCTTCTGACAATTGTATTGCCCCAACACTGACAAAGACACACTCTAAACATTACTGACAGCCTCGACCAGAAATATGAATTCCAACTACAGGCTCCAATTTAGGCAAATGAGCTCAGGCCTCGTGTATTTTTACACGGATTTCATTCGAAAAATAGACGTACTTTCAAATCCAGAAAACATTGTATGCAAGACAAAATTTAGATGTATTAAAGTGTGTGCACGCACCAATGCAAGCACATTTCTTTTGTACATCATTGTAAACCGCATTCAACCTGGAATTGATAAACTCTGCCCAATCACAATTTAGTAGTCAGGTGGGCAGCAGCATCCGATGGTGGCTGGAGGAATGACCCGCCTTTGTGTCACGTATGGCTACTACCGCAAGCAGCTCTCCTTGGTCGCAATAATAAATTGAGTAATCAATCAAGAGCCAAAGTCTTTTGTATTCTTTTTTATAGCGCTGGCATGTTCAAATTAGATAGATTGCAAACCAAATATTAAATAATTTTTGAGCAGATGTCTGTGTGAACACATTTTGTTGTAAAGTACACAAATTATGTATCCATCTGTGTTGGCCCACATGGGTCATGTTGACTTGTCCAGGGTGTACCCTGCCTTCAGCCCGAGGGCAGCTGGGATAGGCTTCAGCCTCCCGCCTACTCGAGAAGGCCGAGCAGTAGAAAATGGATGGATGGATATTGTACGTTGCTTATTATTAGGGTTTCCAGTGGTCTTTTGCTGTGTACTACCCAGTGATGGGCAAGCTACTTGGAAAATTTAGTAAGCTAAGCTACAAGTTTTTCTTGATTAAATGCCGCTAAGCTACAGCGAAAGCCATCTCTGGGGAATTCTAGTAAGCTACACTACAAGTTACACGGCAAAAGTAGCTTGCTACATCAAAGCTACATTTGACGGCATTTATATGTATGGGTCCACATGTATAATATCAATGTTAATGTAACAGAGCGTACAAATGGACCCAACAAGGGTCCATTACTATTAACCAGAGGTGGGACCAAGTCATTGCTTTGCAAGTCACAAGTAAGTCTCAAGTCTTTGCCCTCAAGTCTCGAGTCAAGTCCCGAGTCAAGACAGGCAAGTCCAGAGTCAAGTCCAAAGTCAAGACTGGAAAGTCTCAAGTCAAGTCACAAGTCCTGCATTTTGAGTTTCGAGTCCTTTCAAGTCCTTTTGACCACAGACTAATATTTTTACACAGATTGTGTATGCTTTTAAACCGCTGTATTTATTTATTAAAACACGTGCATTTGAAATAGCAGGAAAGAAAATAGTACTGACATTGCAATTCATAATAGCACTATTAACTAGTCATTTTAATAGTTTAAACAATTTTAAACATTTAACTCATTCCTTTACAGAATAAACACATTTGCAAAAACAAGTGCAACTGTACTTATTTGTACAAAGGTGTTAACATTGTATTTCCATGGCATATTGCATTCTAACTAGTTCCACAGCAGTTTCTATTCTGTTCTTACCTTATCTCATTGATCTCATCTCATACTGTATGTGTGTTGATGTGTGCATACACATGAAAAACATAAATACATGAACATAACAATGAACAGAGTTGTACTTTTTAGATGTCAGGGCCCTATGCAATATGTACACATATTCTTAATATAGTATATATTTTAACTGACCTTTATTTGACTATGTTTGTCTTTTTGTAGGTGGCTAAAATATGCGGTGCTGCTGACCGCCGTCTAACGTTACGTTACTGTGTGTGATACATTGACTAACGTAACGTTATGTTTAGGTACCTCATGCAACCCTGCTTAAAAAATCACTTGACAAAAAGTATGAATAAGGTAGCAAACTGCAGTGGACGCAACATATTGCCGTGTTTGAAATGACATTATAACCATAAACATCTTATAAGTAGACGCAATATTGGTTGCTGTGACGCGAGCAATTTGCATCTTGAAGTGGTGATGAGGAGCCGGCGAGCAGCCTAAACTGACAGTTGACAGGTAGAAAACAAAGATGCCGGGCTGGTGTTCAGCGTTTTCCTGCTCAAATGAGCGGACTGTTGAAAATAGGAATCGGGGGATTACTTTTCACAAGTAAGATTTAACATTAATGTACTATTGGTTGTATTTTATGAAAATAACATTACCACAGAGTTGAGAAGGAGCAAAGATCTTCAATATTTGTATGTGAAAATCACAAATAAATCTTCTGGGGGAGGATGACCCCCCTACAGGGGTTTGGTTTACAAACTTTCTGCCCCACCTAAAACAAAATTCACCAGCCGCCATTGATTATAATGCATTCTCATTTTAGGCAAAATATAAGACAATACTTTCTTAACAGTATAATTGTAACCAGGAATAAGTCTTCAGGTAACAATATTCAAATACTAACATTGTTGGGTAAAACAGAATTTGGTTTTATTCTGAATCCAGTGAAACAGATTGGTGGTTTTAGCTGATTTAAAAGACTTTCAGGTGTTTATATATGTTTAAGTATTTGGCAGACGCTTTTATCCAAAGCGACATACATAAAAAATACATATATAACAATCACTGTAAACATGATCATTTAAGGGAAGAATGTAATACAAAATATCAATACAAAGTGTCACGACAGAATAAACTCTCTGCTGCTGCAGCAACAGAGATACGGTCTATAAGATATATAGATATCTAATGTATTCATACATTGTTTATGTAGCATGTATATATAACGTAATCATATTGTTTCTTCAATTTAAAAATAGCTGACCGTTTTTTTCCCCTTCTCTGGGATTATATTCCCAGTTTTAATCTCGTACGTCTGGTCACTTATAGCGTACAAGAATATTCTATTACTGTTAAGCAAACTATGAATAATACAACATGTGTCCGTTATCATAGCTACACGTATGACAAAGAAGCGCGTGAAAATCAGTGGTATTCAGTGAGGTAAAATGAATTAAATGCGTTGACAGTTCATTGCTCCTGCCAAATGAATTGCACTGAGTGGAGCGGATCACCACTCCAAGATGGCGGCCCCGCGTCTCGTCTGCGCCAGTAGGCAGTAGCGCTCGATGCTGCGTCTACTTATAAGATGTCTATGGTTATGACGTTAGCAGTGAGTTTACAGCCTCACTGATTTAACTACACAGCAAATAAAAGTCACGTTACTTAGCCAATAAACGTTAGCTTACATTCAAAACTTACCCTTCTTTGTGCAACTTCAAATGTCGAACGAAGTTGGAAGTTGTTGCGTCTCCGTCTGTAATATTCGAACTGCGTGATTTGCATACGACAATTCGTTGACCAAGTCGTAGTTTTTATACCCGATCGAAACCAACTTTGGTATAAATCTTTCTCACTGGCGCGTTGTTTGACAACTCTTGTTCATTGGTTGTCCTGCAATTTGATTGGATCAATCCTGTGTGATGAAAACAATGTAGATCTAATTTGATTGGCTGTTGCACTGAGAGCACACACGCTGACACGCAGCACACACGCTGATAGACAGACACGTACAAAATGAAAGCTACGGAGCGCTCCCAAATAACTTTTTAAGCTTTAGGTTTTGGGGAAAGTAGCAAGTCATGTCAAGTCAAAAGGCTCAAGTCCAAGTGAAGTCAGAAGTCATTGATGTTAAAGTCTAAGTCGAGTTGCAAGTCTCTTTACATTTTGTCAAGTCGAGTCTAAAGTCATCAAATTCATGACTCGAGTCTGACTCGAGTCCAAGTCATGTGACTCGAGTCCACACCTCTGCTATTAACTAACTGTCATTTAGCTGGGGACACCCTACAACTACCTCTAGGGGTCCCCACACCCTACTGTATGTATTTATTTATTTATTTATTTTCCTTTTCTTTGGCCCACTCCTATAATGTTATTCATTTTCTTTACCTATAGTAGAAAAAAACCCAGCATCTATATATAGCTTTACAAAAAAATGACTTGCAGTGTTTCCCATAAACTGCCAAGATACCTGTGGCGGCGGGGCGTGGCTATGGGCGTGGTCACCATGACATCATCGAGTAATTTGCATAATTTACTACAATGATATGATTTTCTCTAAAAAGGCTCAAAAAATGTATACTTACTAATTAATAATAACAGTTTTGTTTTAAATGTCCATCCATCCATCCATCCATCCATCCATTTTACAATATAATTACAACACTTTATGTACATATTTATATACAGATTTGAACAATAAGTTATTCACTGAAATATATTTATTAATTGCGGTTCTTACAAAAAATATATCTTATAAAATATAAAAGCTAAAATGTCTCTTAAAGCTCTGCCCCTTTAATTAGTGCATACTAAATAATTTAACTTTAGCCTACTACTACAACAACCATATTATTTACCAGCAACATAAAGTGAAACAGAGGCAGAGGTGTCCTGCCACAGTCAGTAACAAATAAACAGAAAACAGTAGTGGTCAAATACAAATAAGGCAACAAGAGAAGTATCCTACACTTCTCTTTTGTAAAGTAAAACTGAACAGCCTATATGGGCATCTACATCAACTATATGATTTGCCTGAGAAGCTGCACAGGACAAAAAAAAAAATATATATATATACATATATATTTGTGGCGGACGTAATTCTTTCGTGGCGGGCCGCCACAAATAAATGAATGTGTGGAAACACTGACTTGTGTGTTGTTTGGGAACAGTTGGTAATAGCCATGTGCAGTAAAAAGGTTCACAAACTCAACTCACCTTAATGTATGTTCTAAATTTGTGTTGGACATCTTCGATGAAGAGAGCAGTTATGATATTGGTTTATAACAACTAAGCATACGGTGGCACAATAATCAAGTTTGCTATTATACCTTTAACAACAACAACTACCACTAATCATGGCAGACTTCATGAGAGCCAACGACGACTACTTTGGCACAAATAATGATCCAGAACCTCATATTTTTCAGCCTGAATATAAGGAAAATTAGGGACTCTGCAGGTTTCAATATGTCAAATTTAAATATGAAAATAATTTAAGACCATTTCACATCCATACGGACACAAAATACAACGACAAAGTAAAATCAGAGGTCCAGAATGAATTTTAAGTATATGAATTCATGCAGTGCTCTTCCACATTGGAAAACAAAATGGTTAAACTAACTAAATACACCAGGAGCTTATCTAGTGTAAACTAATTGAATAAAATATTAGCAAACATCGTAACAGTTAATTTTCAGATTTGCCATAGAAGTGTTTTCTTGCAAAAGGTGCACAATTGTAGCTGAGATAGGCTCCAGCGACCCCGAAGGGAATAAGCGGTAAAAAATGGATGGATGGATGGTGCAGTGTGCTTCATATCAAGTGTTTCATGTAACATCAACATCAGCAATGGTAGAGGAAAGCACAACAATGTATTGTCTTTGAAAGGGACAGTTAGCATCTCTGCTAAAGCTAAATGGTTAACTTTGCCAATATTTCTTTCGGCAGTCAGAAGTTAGCAAACCGGTAAAACCATCTACAGTACTACTGTATCTGCACAAAGTTGTGAAAAACAGTGCTTGCAGACAGAGTGATTGTCTAAAAAGAAGGAAGGCCATTATGGCTTGCAAGCCTTAAACAGAATTTGGAAGTGAATAATGTGGATAACATAAAATAATGTGCTCAGGTGTGTATCTGGTGTGTATGGATACATTTTTACCTGTTTTTTGTGACTTTTTTGAAAACATATTGCTAATTCACAAGGATTAGTTTTTATTTAGGCATGACAAGATGACATTGGCAAATCTCCATTGCTTTCCTCACCCCACAATAAGATGAGTGTAAACACTAAATGGGCAACCGCTTTTAATGTCAGTTGCTGTGTAAACTTGGGAAACAGATTAAGCATGAGAAGCTGACCTGAAATTATTGAAACAAATAATATAAATAATATAAGAGAATTAAGTTTTTTTTAATGTAGTTTTTAGGGTTGTGAACGATAAACCGATGCGACCGAGTATTCGGTTCAACAAGTGAGCGATTAGATTGCATCGGTAGCAGACTCCTCAATCAATGCGAATAAACCATGAATTCCTAGCTGAATCGGTTATAGAGTCATGGATCGGTTATCGCGAGACTTTGCATGGGTTGGCTAGATTACAATATGCGTCAGCGTCTCTAAAACAACGCGAGAGCTGAAGCTACTCGCCAAACGCGGTAGCCGCCTAGCTGGTATTAGCACGAGTGATAAACAAGAGACAACACGGAAAATGAATGTGGAGGAGAACGAAAGCGTCAGTCTGACCGAAGGTGATAATGGACCGAGAAAGATGTTCAAAAAACCCCACTACAGTGGTGGAAAGAGCAGCAGGACTTGCCACTGCTGTCATCTCTGGCTAAAAGATGCTGCATCCCGGTGTTGTGCCGGGAAACTCACCCCTGCCGTAAAATGCACCCCCTGACGCGGGAGCGCGCTGACGTCACTCGTCTCGAAAAGTATATCTAAACTCGGCTGTAATGATCGCCTCTTTTAAATCGCATCTTTCGGCATAAAAAAGTACATAAGGTGAAATAATCCAAGTTTTCTTTACTTGTGGATGGATTACAAATTGTGAGCCTTTAATGATTTCGCCGTCATTCAAGTGGCTGAAATCGCCTCTTTCGGCATAAAAAAGTACATCAAGTGAAACACACGTAATCTGAACGTGTGTTCAGTACTGCGGGAGACATTGTTTCCACAAAACGTAGTCTGCTCAAACATGGGCATGTGGATCAGTTGATTTTCCTTAAAAAAATCTGCCCTCCAAAAAACAGGACAGTGATGATGAAAATGCACAGGCATAGTGTAAGTGAACTACTGCTTTTTGACCTGGGAAACGGTAACTCACACACAGTAGTTTGATTTTTCTTTTTACATATGTATTTATTTTCTCTATTCTTTTACACAAAGCACTTGTCACTGTGCTAATTGTTGCCACATTTTGAGATGTGTTATAGGTGTGTAACTTGTTTACATTGTAATGTTGCACCTTTGTTACCTACCTCTAGTGTTCATTGTGACCTACCTCTAGTGTTCAAAACACTATATGCTCAGGTTGAAATATTGAATCTTTGTTACCTACATCTAGTGTTCATTGTGACCTACCTCTAGTGTTCAAAACACTATATGCTCAGGTTGAAATATTGAATCTTTGTTACCTACATCTAGTGTTCATTGTTACCTACCTCTAATGTTCAAAACACTATATGCTCAGGTTGAAATATTGAATCTTTGTTACCTACCTCTAGTGTTCATTGTTACCTACCTCTAATGTTCAAAACACTATATGCTCAGGTTGAAATATTGAATCTTTGTTACCTACCTCTAGTGTTCATTGTTACCTACCTCTAGTGTTCAAAACACTATATGCTCAGGTTGAAATATTGAATCTTTGTTACCTACCTCTAGTGTTCAAAACTATGCTCAGGCTGAAATATTGCACTTTGTTGTTACTATTCTGTGCTACTTTTACCTCTGGAGTTCCCATCCTACAATTCAGCCAGAATTTTTTTGGTCCGAATCTAAAGATAAATACATTGACATGTGATTTTGTTGTTCTGTTTTTTTTTTTGACAGTGCCATAAAGCCACAATGCTTGGGGATTTGGAGTCTTGAATATTAACCGTCAAATCGAATCGTATCGTTCGGAATCGAATCGAATCGAATCGAATCGAATCGGTCTGTAATAAAAGGATATCGTCTTTTAATCGAATCGTAACCTGTGTATCTAGATGCATATCGAATCGTTTATCAGAGAGAGATGTGCAACCCTAGTAGTTTTACTGCTGAGTACACTACTATCACAGAGAAACGAGCGTGTGCTTACTCTATGTAATAGTATGATTTCACTACTAAATATCTCATATTGATCTCCTTAGGCAATTGGCGCCACTTAACCCACATAACACTCCTTTGGGGGGGTTAAGTTTATCTTTAAAAAGTTGTGTGTAAAGTTTGTGGCGTTTCAGCATCTTTTGACACAGACTTATCCCAGATTTTTGACTTTTACATTATCATTCCATTCACTTTCACCGCCATGTTTACAAACGCTTCCCTCCTCAATGGCTGCACATCTGGGTACTAAACACCTGAGGTGTGGACTCGAGTCACATGACTTGGACTCGAGACATGAATTTGATGACTTTAGACTCGACTTGACAAAATGTAAAGAGACTTGCAACTCGACTTAGACTTTAACATCAAGTCCAAAATCACTTGGACTTGAGCCTTTTGACTTGACAAGACTTTCTACCAAAGATTAAAAAGTTATTCAGGAGCGCTCCGTATCTTTCATTGTGTACGTGTGTGTCTGTCAGCGTATGTGCTGCCTGTCAGTACAACATCAAATCAAATTACATCCACGTTGTTTTCATCCCACAACATTCATCCAATCAAATTGCAGGACAACCAACGAAGAAGAGCTGTCAAACAACGCGGCAGTGAGGAAAAATGATGCCAAAGATAGTTTCGTTCGGGTATTAAAACTACGAGTTGGTCAACAAAAAACGAAATGCAGTATGCAAAACATGCGGTTCAAAGATTATAGACAGTAACGCAACAACTTCTAACTTCTATTCGACATTTGACGTTGCACAAAGAACGGTAAGTTTTGAATGTAAGCTAACGTTTATTGGCTAAGTAACGCAACTTTTATTTGCTGTGTAGTTAAATCAGTGAGGCTGTAAACTCACTGCTAACGTTATAACCATAGACATCTTATAAGTAGACGCAGCATCAAGTGCTACTGCCTACTGGCGCTGACGAGACGCGGGGCCGCCATCTTGGAGTGGTGATCCGCTCCACTCAGTGCAATTCATTTGGCAGGAGCAATGAACTGTCAGCGCATTTAATTCATCTTACCTCACTGAATACTACTGATTTTCACGCGTTTTTTTGTCATACGTGTAGCTATGATAAAGGACACATGTTTTGGCGTGTTTTATTATTCATAGTTTGCTTAACAGTAATAGAATATTCTTATATGCTATAAGTGACCAGACGACCGAGATCAAAACTGGAAATATAATCCCAGAGAAGGGGAAAAAAACGGTCAGCTATTTTTAAATTGAAGAAACAGTATGATTAGGTTATATTAACATGCGTATATCCTACATAAAAAATGTATGAATACATTAGATATCTATATATATTAGGGACCTATAGACTGTATCTCTGTTGCTGCAGCAGCAGAGAGTTTATTCTGTCTTGACACTTTGTATTGATATTTTGTATTACATTCTTCCCTTAAATGATCATGTTTACAGTCATTGATTTATATGTATTTTGTATGTATGTCGCTTTGGATAAAAGCGTCTGCCAAATACTTAAACATAAACGTTTATAAACACCTGAAAGTCTTTATATCTGCTAAAACCACCAATCTGTTTCACTGGATTCAGAATACAACCAAATTCTGTTTTACCCAACAATGTTAGTATTTGAATATTGTTACTTGAAGACTTTTCCTGGTTACAATTATACTGTTAAGAAAGTATTGTCTTATACTTTGCCTAAAATGAGAACACATCATAATCAATGGCGGCTGGTGAATTTTGTTTTAGGTGGGGCTGAAAGTTTTTAAACCAAACCCCTGTAGGGGCGCATCTTCCCCCAGAAGATTTCTTTGCGATGTTCACATACAAATATTGAGATCTTTGCTCCTTCTCAACTCTGTGGTAATATTCTACAAAATACAACCAATAGTACATTAATGTTAAAGCTTACAAGTGAAAAGTAATCCCCCGATTCCTATTTTCAACAGTCCTCTCATTTGAGCAGGAAAACGCTGAACACCAGCCCGCCATCTTTGTTTTCTACCTGTCAACTGTCAGTTTAGGCTGCTCGCCGGCTCCTCATCACCACTTCAAGATGGCGGCCGAATTTCTCGCGTCACAGTAGCCAATGCTGCGTCTGCTTATAAGATGTCTATGGTTATAACGTCATTGCAAACACGGCAATCTGTTGCGTCCACCGCAGTTCGCTAGCTTATTCATACTTTTTGTCAAGGGATTTTTTTTAAGCAGGGTTGCATGAGGTACCTATACATAACATTACGTTAGTCAATATATCACACACAGTAATGCAATGTTAGATGGCGGTCAGCAGCACCGCATATTTTAGCCACCTACAAAAAGACAAACGTAGTCAAATAAAGGTCAGTTAAAATGTATACTATATTAAGAATATGTGTACATATTGCATAGGGCTCTGACATCTAGAAAGTATAACTCTGTTCATTGTTATGTTCATGTATTTATGTTTTTCATGTGTACACACACAAACACACATACAGTATAAGATGAGATAAGGTAAGAACAGGATAGAAACTGCAGTGGAACTAGTTACAATGCAATATGCCATGGAAATACAATGATAACACTTTTGTGCAAATAAGTACAGTTGCACTTGTTTTTTCAAATGTGTTTATTCTGTAAAGGAATGAGTTAAATGTTTAAAATGACTGGTTAATAGTGCTATTATGAAGTGCAATGTCAGCACTATTATTTTTCCTGCAATTTCAAATGCACTTGTTTTAATAAATAAATACAGCGTTTTAAAAGCATACACAATCTGTGTAAATATATTAGTCGGTGGTTAAAAGGACTTGAAAGGACTCGAAACTCAAAATGCAGGACTTGGGACTTGACTTGAGACTTTCCAGTCTTGACTTTGGACTTGACTCGGGACTTGCCTGTCTTGACTCGGGATTTGACTTGGGACTTGAGGGCAAAGACTTCAGACTTACTTGTGACTTGCAAAACAATGACTTGGTCCCACCTCTGCTAAACACTTTATATGTTTCCATCCACCGGGTTCAACCATGCATTAAATTGATCGTTCAGGAGACACAAATCGTTGAACTTTTACTTACCCATCTTATGCAAGTCATTTGGCTTTGTTGTGGGCTTTCGTTAAGTTTTCTCCACTGCTATGCTTAGCTGTAACAACACACAGCTGCAGCACACTTAGCGGTTATAATAATATCGCTAATACTTGGTTACTAGTCACGTCATGAGTATTGGTGGCGGTTTTTGGATGTTTTTTTAGAGGGCCTTGTGGGCGCAATAGATGTCTCCCATTAGCTTCATTGTGAGCCATTGTATATTACACATTAGAATGGATAAAAAATAAAGACGCTTTACATATGGATTGCTAATGATTGGCAAGATTTTAAAAAATAGCAGTTCCTCTTCAATGCAAACTTATTAAAGATAAAAATAATTCTAGCTGAGATTAATTACGAGTTAACGAAAGTCATAATGTGATTAATCACAATAAAAAATGTCAATCATTGGTTATAAACATGCCTCGCACCTCTATGGAAGGATGTGGCACCAAGTCGGAAAGGTTTGTCGACTTTAAAATTCCACAATCAGTGGACACTCCATGGCGCTCAACTTGTTCTCAACAAATGGAATGTGGTATACGACAACATCGTTTGGAAAACTATGCTGAATTTACCAACTCAAGGCAGAGCACAAGTCTGTGCTGAAAGATACAACCATCCCATCAGCCAGCATCCTGATGAAAGTGGACAATGTAAGTCACTGTTTTGTTATGTCCTTATTTTGTCCACCAAACTTAGAACTCGTATACATTTTAAGTTGCTCAAAAGTTATGTTATCGTAGTTGAAAAAAGACGTTTGTTCATTTTTAGAGTTAGAAGCAAATGGCACCTATTCAATTCAATAGCCATATTGATCTGTAAAGTCAAGAAATCCTATTTTGAGGAGAGCATTCGTGTGTGTGTGGGTGTGTGCAGAAGTGTGTACATATGAACAAAAAGTATGTCAATGATACAATAACATTAGCTTTATTTCAAGGACGTTTTAGGGGAAAATGCAATTAAGTCAGCCTGACATGACAATAAATAAATATAGGGGAAATACATGTTTTGTTTAAGAACAAAGTATCACAATATATTACATGATTTAACATGCCTTTGTTAACTTAAAACTGTCTTTTGTCACAAAGGTAAACATTTGTATTAATATGATAAGTAGCATTTGCCTTGGGAAATTATAGTCAGATCTGTAATAAACACTTGTTGTACTGTTGATATCCAATACAAACTATTCATTTACTCAACTGTTCAATACGGGCACAAAGAGTAAAGGGTTATTTTGAGTCAGGAGCAGAGCAAAGAATGCACTTTGAATAAATACAAAAATAAACATACAATAAACATCTTCAATTTTTCTTACAATGCAGGTACAAAACATACCTAGAAATAACAGACCATATTATCCATAATATGTACAGCATTTCACATGCGACATGTCACACCTGTACACCCATCTACATCTACATATACTGCATGTGAACAATTGCAAAAATGAACTCATATTTTTTCTTCTTCTCCAAAATAGCTTCTAAGCATCTCCTTTATGTATATAGATAATATTTTTTTGGTAAAACAAAATAGATCCTCAATATGTGACACAGAAGTGCTCTTCAAATCAACAGTGACACAACATTGATCACGCACAATTCATCGTACTCCTGATGCACTCACTTCATTGCATCATGATTGTACTCACATTTTTACACCAAAATCACCATTTGAAAGTGGAATCCTGCACAGATAGGAAGGAGTCCATGGCAAACTTGATCGTACATCCAGTGTTCATCATTCACCTTGTTGATAAAGCAATGTACATGAAAACATTGAAGTTATTTCACAGGTAAAAAAAAACCAAAACACTAAATTGACAAAGCTGTTTTGTTGGAAGGTGTAAATAACGTAAAACGGAATAGTGGTGGAGATGTTCAATATGGCTGAAGTTAATTTGGACAAAAGTAAAGTGACTCCTATCTATTTGCAGCTTCCACTCGTCTTAAAGGACCGATGAGAGTGTCTGTCGGAATTTTTGCCAACTCGACGTTGAACCCCGGAGACGGCCTTGCTTGGCTCATCATCTCTGTTCCAAGCCATCTCAGAGGTGTTTCATTAATTAAAGTTCCACTCCAAGCATGACATGATGGACACAGCTTTGTGCATTGGGAAAAAACAAGGCCTCTTCTCTTTAAAGTTGTCTTGACAAAAAATAAGGAACTAAGGTCCAACGCCAGATTGATTCCTCACAGAGTAGTTCATGTTACTGAAAGCAAGAGGTAGGTTTACTACTACTACTACTTCCTCAAAGTACTGCAGTGAGACGCATAAAAAACACATTGACTTACGTTTGGGATATAGATTATATATGTGCGTAACCCAGCTGGTTTGGACTCTCTGCCACCGCTGCTATGAACAGTGCGCGACCCCTGGTTACCCGGGTGAGGGGCGAGCATTACTCTTGAAGTCGTCGAGGTGTGAGGTTTCCTAACGTACTCGCCCAGCCACTCCGGCTCGCCTCCGTTACATTTGCAAACCAACGGTTGGCGTCCAACGATTTCTCCCCGAGCGAGTCAACCGCTGACACAGACACACGCTCCAAAAAAAGTGTCTTCCGGGTTGAGCGGGTAATCCAACACAGGATTTATGATGCTAGTTTTAGGATTATGGGTCTGATCTACTCCAGGTTTGCGTTCATTAAAACACTTAATAGTGCGCGCAAAGCTGATCTACTTACCTCGTGCACAGTAGATGGCACGGCATGGCGCGGTTGGGAGAGGTTGGCCGTGCCAGCAACCTGAGGGTTCCTGGTTCGATCCCCACCTTCTAACAACCTTGTCATGTCCATTGTGTCCTTGAGCAAGACACTTCACCCTTGCTCCTGATGGGTCGTGGTTAGGGCCTTGCATGGCAGCTCCCGCCATCAGTGTGTGAATGGGTGAATGTGGAAATAGTCCTCCGAGGACAAAGCTACGAACAATGGGAGACCGGGCTTTCTGCTCCGCCGCTCCCAGTCTGTGGAACACTCTCCCTGACCACGTGAGGGCACCGCAGACTGTGGATGCTTTTAAAAAAGGCTTAAAAACCCTCCTTTTTAAAAAAGCCTTTTTTTTAGATATATGCAAACTAGTTCTAACTATTAAGGCTGTTCTAGTTTTAATTTTTATTTATTTTTTATTATCTTTTTATTTTTTTTATTTTTTTAATACACTGTAGCACTTTGAGGTTGTTTACTCAATGTAAAGTGCTTTTTACAAATACAATCTATTATTATTATTATTATTATTATTAGTGTCAAAGCGCTTTGAGTACCTTGAAGGTAGAAAAGCGCTATACAAGTATAACCCATAACCCAAGATTGCGTCTCTTACATGAGCAAAATAAGGAGCACAATCCATTTAAAGTGTTTGTCTCCACATACTAATGCAGTAGAACATATGCTGATGATCACAACGCCCACAATACTGGGAGGAGAAGGTGTGAATATAATCATTTAGGACACGCCGTGCGATTTATCAAGACTTAAACAGTTCTGCGGACGCCGTTCTGCGTCGATATCTAGTACGTCAGGAATGTCCGCGGAAACTGGCACAGTTACGCACAAATGGCTGAGAAAGAAGGCGATTGCGGTGGAAAGACAAGACGAATGAGAAATACAATAGTGTGTTTTCTTGTGTCAACATATTTGGACTGAAATAAAATCATTAAAGATAAAGTACCACTGATAGCAGCGTTGGCCACGCTCGGGAATCATTTTGGTGATTTAACCCCCAATTCCAACCCTTGATGCTGAGTGCCAAGCAGGGAGGTAATGGGTCCCATTTTTATAGTCTTTGGTATGACTCGGCCGGGGTTTGAACTCACAACCTACCGATCTCAGGGTGAACACTAACCAGAAGGCCACTGAGCAGGTATTAGACACATCTAATTAGTGATGTCATTTTATAATCTGCTGGATGTCTGAAAGGGTTGATTAAAACTAATTGATTAATTTTTGTGCACACAAGTATATATATATTTTTTAATGGTGTTTGTTTTTTTCATACAAGAATTATATTATTATAACATACTTCCTATATGAAAAACTTTTTGCAAAATGCATTTTCCTGCATCATCATTTTCTTGCTTTAGGAAATTATAGTCAGATCTGTAACGAATACCGTATTTTTCGGATTATAAATCGTAGTTTTTTTCATAGTTTGGCCGGGGGTGCGACATATACTCCGAAGTGATTTATGTGTGAAATTATTAACACATTACCGTAAAATATCAAATAATATTGTTTATCTAATTTGTGTAAGAGACGAAGCAAATGTTAGCAATTGTCTCACACACACGTCAACCAATAAGAATTCGGTGGGGGCGGGTCATGGCAGAAGTGCATTGTGGGTCATGGGATGCTACATGCTACTATGTCCGTAGCTATTAAAATGGCTCATTTCAACATTGGCGGTAACTTATAAAAACTGAACAAAAATGGCACCGAAAAGGAAATCATATACTGCAGATTACAAGCTGGACGTAGTGAAATATGCAGCAGAAAACGGAGATCGAGCAGCAGAAAGAAAGGAAGCGACGCATACCAGGAGCAACAACGAGGAAGAAGATTTCATCAGATTTAGTGATCAGGAGTGACAGATTGTTTGGTAAACATATAGCATGTTCTATATGTTATAGTTATTTGAATGACTCTTACCATAATATGTTATGTTAACATACCAGGCACGTTCTCAGTTGGTTATTTATGAGTCATATAACGTACACTTATTCAGTCTGTTGTTCACTATTCTTTATTTATTTTAAATTGCCTTTCAAATGTCTATTCTTGGTGTTGGATTTTATCAAATAAATTCCCCCCCAAAAATGCCACTTATACTCGAGTGCGACGTATATATGTTTTTTTCCTTCTTTATTACGCATTTTCGGCCGGTGCGATGTATACTCTGGAGCGACTTATAATCCGAAAAATACGGTACTTATTGTACTGTTAATATCCAATATAAACTATTCATGTTCTCACTTGTTGAATACGGATCATCGGGCACAAGCACAAAGAGTAAAAGGGTTATTTTGCACCTTCAGCATGCTCAAAGTAGGTTCCAGAAAAGGTGGTACATATTAGATTTGTGCACTGCATGTCACAACATGATGAAACCCCCCAGTTTAGACCATATGATGCCGTTAATGTGGAGTATCTCCATATACATGCCAAAAAACACGTATAAATCGGGTGGTCTGCACCACTTTTGCACAAATCAATTGTCCACGCAGTCTTGGTAGATCACACGCAACATGCCCACTAATAGAACACACAATGTATAATTTCTGCGCGTTGTTTAGCGCCTGTTATCTGGAGCTTAGTAGATCGGGCCCAATGTCTGTCGAACTTGCTAAGCTTGTCTTAAAAATATATAAATACAAAGAAAAAAATGTTATGTTTAGTTCAATGCAAGAATTGTTCAAAGTGTGTCACCGTCCCTAAATAGAAGCTCAAGTTTCGCGCAGGATATGTTCTTCTGACAATTCAAGCATCAAAGTAGCCTGAGTGGAAAGTACATGATCAATGCAAAGAAACTTTGGTTTTCACTTCATGTCAACACAGCAGGAAACTTAGGCAGGATTTACGCTACAAGGGTGTCGGACCTGTTCTGACGCGTAGCGCTATTATTGTGAAGGTCAAAGTGTGTGACTGGTAGGAAAAAGAGAGTTCTTGACATTGACTGTGTTTGGACAAAATATAGTTTTGTCATAGGACGTTTTGGGGCGACATGAAATCTTGGGGCCCGAGGCAACTGCCTGTGTTTGCCTAATAATAGTCCGCCCATGATGCCAGCTAGCGAGGCTGTGCAATAGTACTTTTATTAAACCTCACAACTCACACTTTTAGCTCGATGGCTCGACTCAACTCACAATCAGTAGGCATATATGGTCACCAGTTCGAGGCCGGCGTGTGCAGGACTGACCACTGTTACTCATGTGTACGCCTACTTACTTATCTGTTGTTGTTTGCTAGTTTCTCACCACCTATCAAACACACAGGTGAGCCAGCATCATTGGCACTAAAGACAAAGTAATCTGTCCAAGCTGAATTTAATTATTTTTTTCTGAGATTTTTCTGTTTTAGGATGTACAGTATACATGGCTAGCTTATCACGGCCGACGTTTCAAGACACCGGATCCCCATCCAATTCTCTTGCCTGTTTAGTGATTTGTTCATTGTTGTTTACTTTCAGTTGTTTACGTGCATTCTGTGTGTGCGCAGATGCGAGGTGAGGCGTAAAACTTAATAGTTCATTTAAAAAGGACGTACAGTAGGGAAGGGATTCATATGGCCCCATACCTGGGTGGATCTCGCGTGCGAGGAAGAGGGGGTGGGGGTGTTTAATGATTTTGCAATGCAGTCTGCTGAAAATGATGGAAAGCGCCACTCTACATGCTGTGGTCAAAGTTGCAATTGCCACAAAAACACATTTTAAAGTGTTCAACAGGTACAGTGAATAGTGAAACCCACCCAATGTATCACGTTTCATGCGTCAGGTAAACCGTGATAAATGAACACGTATGAATTCCCTTCCTATTTTAGTCTCTAAATTGGGAAAAGGGGCTCTTAGACCTGCAGTGTAAATCCAGCCTGAAATACATATCTTACTGTATATACAAATACTTAACTTTAGGATATATATATATATATATATATATATATATATATATATATATATATATATATATATATTCTAAAATATTATCATCACTTTGTCATGTGCTTGTCAGACAATTGATTTTCTGCATCCTGATTCATTTCGGCATGTACACAAAGCCAGTGTACCTTCCTCCTGAGCCCTGCTTGATGTTCATATGAACTAATGCACATTTGGTCCCCTTCTCGAAAAGAGAATCAACAACTGGACGGTCCAGTTGAAAAAAACAAGAAGAATTTGATGAAAGCACACTCAATCTCGGGCTTCCTCCGTGCTGATGGCTGGAAACAAAGACTGCTTCAGTTTGGGGTCACTTCTCATACGCTTTGTTGTGCAAGTAGCTGAAGAGCGCCTCCAGTCCTTTGGTGGAACACCACAGCTGCTTTAGCATCTGACATTCCTTCTCGTTCACTTCTTCTAAAACACGCAGGAGGATGCTCCTCACCAGGCATTTGGATTCCTCTAGAACCTTTTTGGAGAAGGGAAGGTTTTTTTGGGGGGGGGGGGGGGATATATTCAAGAGAACAAGCAATCTTGCACTACGCACCACAGCATTGCATGACGCCATCTCCTTCACACGCAGCATCACTTCCTGATTAAATGTGGTTGGCCAGAAGACCTGCGACACCAGACCGCGACTGCATGCTTCTTGTGCCGTGAGTTTTCTGCCGCAGAACAGCATCTCATTGGCCTACCAAAGGACCAGACAAAATTTGAGGAGAGATTCAAACTTAAAAAGATATTGCTTCCACTCACCAAAGCTACACCCAGGATTTGGGGGAAAGTGTAAGAGGAGCAGCCAGAAGGGGTGAGGTGGAGGGCTGCACATGGAGTTTGGAACCAGGCTCTCTCACTGGCCCAGACCACATCGCATAGAGGCAGGATAGATGCCCCCAAGCCTAGGGCTGGCCCATTGATGGCCACTACTATGGGCTTTTTGAAGCGTATGAGGGCCAACACAAAGTCCCTGGAACAGGTACAGATCAGTAAAAGTTAACACTAGCTATGTGCACAAGGACAACATTAATGGGATTAAAAGCCTAACCGGAATAAAAATGCTTTGTGTAAATTTGAATGGAAATTATCTTTACTGTGCATCTCTTTGATGTCAGCTACTTTGGTGGTGGAGGGGGGACTTAATTTAATAGTCTCAGAATGAAGCGATTGTCTTGCTCTTGTCTCCCCCCATTCAACATGTACAAAAGTAGTGTTATATACTGTTGCTCTAAAACCGAGACTCGCAAAACAAAAGTATGGTAATGTGTCGATGTTACAATAAAAGGAGGGATCCAGTTGTCGTCTCAAATAGTTTTATTCACGGCCTTACAGCTACTTCAAGTGCTAACTGCTAGCATTGAGGGCACAGAGCAGCTCCATTTAAAAAAGAGAGGTAAAACAAAAGCAGTGAACAGAGGGTAAAATTAATGAATAAAAAACATGTCGTAGTACAAGCAGAAATGCACAAAGCCATGTTTGTTTACAGCAAAAGTTAGTGTGTCTTCTTCAGCACCTGCAGTGAGCAAACTCATCTAAAAGATGGTGCCATAGCAAACAGTAACGCACCTTTACATTTACGGTATGTGCTGCACATGTCAAAGTAAAGTATTCTGATCTAAGGTGTGATGCATGAAAATACATGTCATAATCAGACCATTTTTTGGGGGTCCATGTACACAGGAACATTCTAATCCGAATTATGATCAAATTAAATAAAGGTTGTCCATGTACACGTGGCTATTGATTCATGGATCTACCATCTAATCTCCATCTATAGGACATGAGCTTTGGGCAATGACAGAAATGCTGCAGATACAGTATATGCAGCAAAGAGCCTTAGCTTTTCCACGTAGAGAGGAACTAGCTTAGCATCTACTATGATTGTCTCCCAGACACTTGACTGTAAGTTTTTTTCTTTTTAGATATGCCCAACCAGGAATAGTTTTAAGAGCAGAACTAGGGCACCCTGGAAAGACTATCACTGTGTCTCAATTTGAACATGCCCCTACTTAGTCCTCGGAGTGCAAAAGTACATTCACACTGAGAAGTACAACAAACTGCAGTGTGCTGTCACATCCTTGATGTTGCACTTAAAACACCAAAAATGGTAAAAGCATAGTGCTGGATAATTATTCAATAGTCACTATTTTAACTATGTAAAAGTAGACTGACTAACAGTCAAACATGGATAATATGAAGCACAGGGTGAACACAAGTGACTCATTTTTAATTACTGTACAATGAAGAAGTGAGAACTAAAGCTGGCAGGTATTATATCAGGGGACACAAATGTTTGGCAGTAAAGTTCGGTCGAGTGGCTGCAATTTGCCGTTAAAAAGGAGCAAAGACGAAGAAGAAAAAGAACCTGGTAAATATTGTGACTGCCATTTTTGGTTGGTGCGTGAAATAAAACACATACAGGAACTAAGTAGATGTGTCTTAAAATCGTCAACGAATCAATTTAGAGGAGTCTGATTTATCTGTCAATCTTGAAGTTGAATCATCTCACTTTGAACGCCCCACCTTCCTTACGTGTCAGGGAGGTAAGTTGATCAATTGAGGACGCCGCGTACAGCCAGTGTGTTGGGAGGATGTTCCGAGATACTCGGCCCCGTTGGGACGCGCAGCCGTTAGACACAGTGTTTGCTGAAGGTTGCCATCGACCTTGGTGAGACTCGACCGGGAGTTGGACAGGGTGTGTTTTGGGAGTAGGGACGGGTATCGTTTACATTTTAGCTAGTACCAAATCGGTATTTGAAATGGTGTTTTAACAGACTAGTAATTTAAATACTTCATTTATATAAATAAATTAAAATGTAATGTAAATAACTGATACATTCAAAAATAAGAAATAAAACACAACAAAATAATCATTATTGCAGCATTACAGAACATTGACAATGTGCAAAAAACTACTTGGTTGATGAATTAATTCATCTAATTTCTACCATATGTATTTGTTTATCTGAGCGATTTAGCCTTTTATTGATGGCAAAAGTCCTAAATGAGATCAGTCTTGTTATCAATGAGTATCTTCAATTGTCTTTGAGAGAGTCAATTAATTTGTGTGGCATTACTGACACCTAGTGACCTGTGTACAGTACTACATCCCAATCTATTTATGAGATCCCCATTAGTTACGCCAAAGATTTTGCCCAATTTGGCTATAAAAATCTTTATTCAAAACCAGCACTATTGTCCACAGTACAATTTTTACAGTGAACTGACGGTATTCTATTTTAAAAACAGCCTATGTCAGAAGAGCTCTGGAACAACTTGTTATCTTCCCGAGACGTAGAGACAGAATTGTCGAGTCCAGCAGTTTTCGACATGTGGCACTGTAAGACTGCGCTGAAAGAATATAATAAGTTAGGGATTTCTCCTACGCTCCAGAAAACACATTTTCTGGAGTTTTCTGCTAACTACTGACTTGTTTTTTTACTCTGTCACTCTGTAGGAACAAAAAAAAGATTGGCGAACCCACATGTACCTGCAAAAATAGATTTCAAAGGCTCTGTCACTTTTTAAAGAGCTAAACCAGGGATGTCAAACATGCGGCCCAAACAGGTTCAATCCGGCCCGCAAAATGGGTTTGCTAAGTGTAAAATTGACCTCCATTTTTAAATGAAAGAAACTTCTTATCTAAATGTGTCTACTAGGCAAGCAAATAGTTTATACCGGGGTGAGCAAGTATACCAAGCATGAGGTACACGGTAAAGCGGGGCAGCGACTCCTCCCCCTCAACCCAACGTAAAACAAACAGGAGTAAAACAAACAGTTGGTACCCCCACTTAAAATGCTGCGGGAGACACTGCACCTTTATATAGTTCTGTGAAAATTATTGTCTTCAGTGCAAATTTAAAGAAAGTTACAGGGGAACTGCACTTTTTTTGGAATTTTTTGTTCATAATCATTATGAAAGACATGACGATGGATGGATTTTTTTGTTATGCATTCTAAATATTAAATAAACATAAATAAAAGTCCACTTACAGCGTAGCAAACGGGAGCTCAACTATTCGGCCCATGAAATCTGATAAATAACCTTTCAAAAAGCACCAAAAATACTCCATTTACATTCCAGGACTTGAATATTAACTAAGTATTAGTAATATTGTTATTATGAGCGCTAACGCACACAAACTATTCAGAGTGGCGCCGTGATCACTTCCGGGTGTGCCTATGTTTACATCATCGTGTGGTCTGCCGCTTTCTCGCTTCCCTGCTCCTTGGAAGTTTATTGTGGATCATCAATCATGCATCTCACCTGGGCATGAGACGTCTGAGGAGGTAATCGGACAAGTTGGGGCGCTTTGACAGCCATATAGGGCATGGAACTGCCGAGGACGACACGGAACACGCTTGTTCCCCTCCCCACCCCGTTTCTTCACGAGGATTATGAGACATTCTTCACCTAAACGGGATTTTATGAACATCCTAGCAGTCGGCATCCTAATGACAGCAGACCTTGTACAGTAAGTGATACTTTATTATGTTTGTTGGCTCTCAAAGTCTGCACTGAGCAGAAATCAATGATGAAGAAAAAAAAAAGCAAATGTGATGCGTTTTCAAAATTAATGCGCCGCGTATGCTTAAAATGATTAAAATATGTAAATGAAATGCTATTATAAATGTGCCCGTGATTACATTACATACTGTATATACTTGCATTGTGTATATAAAAGTCTAATGGAGGTGTTTGGATGTTTTTTTTACAGGCTGTATAGGCAGAATTGAACAGCTACCATTGGCTCCATTGTTAACAGACTTTTGATCGCATTTATTTAATATTTAGAATGCATTGAAACAATAAATCCATCTGTCGTCATGTCTTTCATAATGATTGTAAACGATAGGCATAATTACAAAAAAAGTGCAGTTCCCTTTTTTAACAGTGTGTGATTTACTGCAATACTGTCAGGCTTTTAAGTTTTTATTTTTGTTTTGTTGAAATTGTTCACACATTGCACAGTTTTTATTTTTCTATCAATACACAGTGATTCCTGGAAGGCAGGGAGTAACTCAACCCTCTTGAATAGTTTCTACCTCAGTTTGTATGGTTTGTTGAGTTAGCACAGGATTAATATGTGGAAATGACAAATGAGGTATTTGATACATAAAAGTGTTTTTATTCTTGCTTTATTTTGTTTTTTGTTCAATCTTAGATGGGTTGTGACTTAAAGTTTTAATTGCTTTGTAGATACATTGAGATGAAGTCTAAATTCATTGTTCATGGTGTTTTTGAAACGGCTACAATTTTTTCCTGCGAGTTTTCAAATAACTTGAAGTGTTTTGTCAAGATGATTATTTGTGATATTTCGGAATGTGCCTCTTTTATTTTGGGCTAAAGTAAAACCAAAAAAACTATCTAAAATGGTCATAGTTGTATTTTTAAGTTATTATGCCATGATTTTACCCATCTGGCCCACATGGGAATAGATTTTTCTCCATGCGGCCACAAAGCTAAAATGAGTTTGACACCCCTGAGGCAAACACTACACAGATAAACACCAACTGCTTGTCCTCCCAGAGCTCTTTTGCAAGCCCTTCAATAACATATGTGTGGCTTTAGAATTTGATTTAAGTTGTAACACCTTTTGACATAGTTGTGTTTTAAAAACACACATTTTGTTGAAGAAGTTTTTTGCATCACCACAGCTGTCACCCTGTGGTACACCATTGTGGTTTTGGTAGGGCTGTACTAACTTTAACAGTTACCGTTCAATCTTCAACTTTTTAAGGCGGCCGTTTAAAGGTGGAATTTTCAGAAATTGTTCAAAAGAAAGCACTGTAACCGTGGTACATTGTTTTTTTTCCACTAAAATGTAGCTCCTTTTTCTTATGCCTTCTTAGTTATCGAACAGCAAAACACTGCGCCAAACAAACTAGTCCGTATCATTCCACGGAATCGAGTGCTCTAACAAAGAATCCCACGTGTTGGTGACTCCGTCTCAGTATTTTTTATTTAAAAATGCTGCATAATAAGAAACCATGCAGCCAAAGACAATTGCACATACAATCACTCTGATGAAGAAGGTGAGCAATTCTACAGAACTCTCCTTTATCTACACTCCTTTCATCTTTGCGAAACAAAAGTCTTTCATGTAATGTTTAAATGTTAATTTATACATTTCATTTGTCACTTAAATGTATTTCTTATTGTTTACAGCATGTAAAATGTAGTTGTGTCAAGCGATTGGAAAAACAGATTTATTATCCATAGTAAATAAAGCTAAATATTTATATTTTTTAATCTCACCTAAAAATAATTGAAGAAAGCTTTCAACTTGAGGTATTTCCATTTAAATGAATAACATTACTGACTGACCATTGTCTTCAAACAAGTCAAGCACAAGAAGAGGGCAAGGAAATACAGAGACAGTTGTATTTAATTAACGTATTTAAAAAACAATGCGGTAACTATGACTGTAACCACAATTAATAGGATGATTCAACACCCTTTGTAAAACTATTATTATTTACTCTAAAATGTGTTTGTGTTAATATCTTTGGGTGTCTGGAACTGATTGATTGGATATTGGACTGACCTTTTGGAACAGATTCCAAACAAATATGACTATTTTCTGTTAAAATTAAAAAGAACAAGTAGCAAAGAGCGCTGTCAACTGACCTTACGGCATCTGCAATGCGACTACTTTCTTTCCTGCGGTCGGTGGACAGACGGCCGATCAGGTAGGACGGCTCCAGCCCACTACAGAAGACCGTCCCCACAGAGCTGAGCAATAACAGTTTACTGTCATCGCATGCCGCATTTCCCAGAGCCCGACACACCTCCTTCATGATCTAAAATACAATGAAAAGTGTATTATAACCATCATGTAATTCGTTTGAAAGATTACTAAAATAATTTTTGATATAAACAGTCTGACACAGTGATTCCCAAACTGTGGTGCGCCAAAAAATTACTTGATTAAAGTAAAGTGTTTTGTCTTTCTATATTGAAACAGTGTTGCTGTTGAAACTGTGTGTAATGTTACAGTGGCCAAAAATATTAAATATACATGTTAAATACAATCTCTGCCTTGTTTTCAACAAATACTTAGGCCTACTACGCTACTATGTTTTAATGTTGGTCATTATGGTGGTACTTGGAGAACCATGTTTTTTCAAGAGGTACTTGAAAATGTGTGAACCACTGGTCCAACACATTGGATAATACAGTAGCGGTCATTTGGGTTATGTGGCCATCATCTGTTTCCAGTTTTACCATAATTTGGTGTTCTCTGTCCAAAATCGCTCTCAAATACAACCAAATGTTACTTCCAATCTGTGTCACAGAAAAGTAAAATATGAACATGTTGTGAGATCCAGAGAAACACAAATTTGTGTGAAAGACATAAGTATATGTCAATTTTGTATTTAGTGTAAGACCACTCTGGTGAGTCCTAGATGTTCTAAAGACTACTGGGTTTAGGGTTGGAAAAATTCCTTGAAAAACAGAATAATCATGTATTTACAAAAGAAAAGTATGCATCTTGTATTGAGCCTATAAGGACTTTGTTCTGTATTATCGTGAGAATCAAAAGTTGTCAATACAATTAATGAATAACAGGGCGCTTTGTATTAAATTCCATAGCAAATATATTGGTGTAATGGTACATGCTTCTGCCTTTTGTTGTGGAGGGTGCCGGTTCCATATCCGGCCAGAGTTGTGTTAGGACGGGTATCTAGTGAAAACACTAAGCTAAATGAAAATGCTATCTCACTGTGACGACACTTAATGGGGAAAAACAAAAGTCTGTTTTTTTCAGTTCATTTTGTTATTTTGTGCATAAAAATCATAATTGAACAGTTTGTTTTCTCATGCCATCACATGTAAAAGATGAATATTATTCAATTCAGGCTTGTTTCAAAAATCCATCCATTTTCTACCGCTTGTCCCTTTCGAGGTCCCGGGGGGTGCTGGAGCCTATCTCAGCTGCATTCGGACGGAAGGCGGAGTACACTCTGGACAAGCCCCACCTCATCGCAGATACTAAGTAATTTCTCCCACAAAAGGCAAAAATAAATAAATCACCATGTCTGTAGCGGTCAAGGCAATCAGGTCAGTCAGTCCTTGATGTCACTTATTTAATTTTTCAATTGGTTAGCATTTCTAGCTTGATTTGGACTTCAGCAGAGCTAGTTACATGTAGTTAAATCGGCTTTAAAAATGACAAATACCTTATTATACTTCTCAATAATGAATTAATCAATAAAAGTGGGAATAAATAACCACAATTTATCCCACAATACACATCATATGGATTTTCACATGCATTGCCACATAACATGTAAGTGACCTGGAGGGGACAGTTTAATCCAGTCATCAACCATTTCCATGTCCATCCATCCATCCATCCATTTTCTACCGCTTGTCCTCTCAGGGCTGCGGGGGTGCTGGAGCCTATCTCAGCTGCACTCGGGCAGAAGGCGGGGTACACCCTGGACAAGTCGCCAGCTCATCACAGGGCCAGCACAGATAGACAGACAACATTCACACTCACATTCACACACTAGGGCCAATTTAGTGTTGCCAATCAACCTATCCCCAGATGCATGTCTTTGGAGTGTCAAATGAAAAAGAAGATATTTAAAGAAGAACAGCACTGTGTTGTTGCCCATCTACCAAAATTCTTAAGTGAGACATGATTTTTTTTTTTTTGCTTTTTATGCATTCTAAATAGTGAAAAATGCTTGTAACAGGTGGCTAACAATGCAGGTAATAGTGGTTACGAACTATTCTCCTAACCGTTGAAAAATATCTAACATTATTTTATATACATGCTGTAAGTATGTACATAATGTAGTAACATGAAATATTTTAATAGTTAAATTTTTTTATTACCTGGGCGCCTTGATTTCACAGAGCGCATAGCAAAAAACTCTACTTCCGTCAACAACAACAGCGAGGAGAGCACTTTCTGTGTTTGTCACCACTAATGACAGACTTTGAGTGTTATGTAGGAGTAGGACTATTGCTAAACGTTTAAAAAATAAGAATATAAAACAGTGCCTTACAATGCGTGCTCCCACTGGGAGGCTGACTGATGGAATGGTTGTATCTTTCAGCACTTGTGGCTTACTTGTGCTGGTAAATTTAGAATAATCTTCACTCCTCAGATAAAAAAAAACATTCCAAGCGATATTGCAATGGTCTTATGCCGTTTGTTGAGCGTGTGGATTTTCAAAGTGTAAGTTTGAGTTTGCGCGTGACCAACTTCCCGATTTGGTGCCACAACCAGGTAATATGCATGATTTATAACCTGGAAATAACTTTGACAAACTTAAAGGCAATACTTCTCTAAAGTGGGCTGGCTCAAGGTGGAGGACAGAGTTAAACAACTTGCACTGAGCCTAGTCTATAAAATCCGCTACACCTCCCTGATACCGAAGTACATGTCAAACTACTTCCTTAACGTAAATGACCGCCATAACCACAACACCAGGGGGAGCTCCACTAACCACGTTAAACCCAGATTCTGAACTAACAAAGGTCTTAACTCATTCTCTTTCTATGCCACATCAATGTGGAATGCGCTCCCAACAGGTATAAAAGAAAGGGCATCTCTATCCTCCTTCAAAACCGCAATAAAAGTTCACCTCCAGGCAGCTACAACCCTAAACTAACACCCTCCCCGGATTGCTAATAATCAAATGTAAACAATCAAATGCAGATACTTTTTCTTATGCCTTCTGATCTCTCTCTCTCTCTCTCTCTCTCTGTGTCCACTACTTGATGTCCATATCCTACCCCTCCCCACAGCCCTGATTGTAAATAATGTAAATAATTCAATGTGATTATCTTGTGTGATGACTGTATTATGATGATAGTATATATGATAGTATATATCTGTATCATGAATCAATTTAAGTGGACCCCGACTTAAACAAGTTGAAAAACTTATTCGGGTGTTACCATTTAGTGGTCAATTGTACGGAATATGTACTTCACTGTGCAACCTACTAAAAAAAGTCTCAATCAATCAATCAATCAATCAGCAGGAGCAGAAACAGCTAAATTTCCTTCTTCAAACCTTATGAGCAGTCTAAGATAGCGAGTAGCTGGCTACTTATTATTAGTCAGAGAAGCAGATGGAGCAAAGTGATGCGACACGACACCAGAAAAGTAGTTCCACTCTGTTAGCTCCCACAATAACAAAGTCGCTACAGTTTGGTTACGGTTAATATGCACGTAGCATCACGCAAATCGAGCGTTTTTTTTAAATCTTGTTTGTAGAGCGCTTTATATGTGGAATAAATTAATCCTAATACCTGCATTGTTAGCCGCCTCATACTAGCAGTTTCCACTATTTAGAACACACATACAAGGGAAAGACATTTGCCATTGTCATTATTACGTTCCACGTAGTGGTGGTTTGTTTGTGTTTCTTCCCCTATTGTTTCTACAGGTCACACTCATTCACTTCCTCTGCTGCCAATCAACCGGTTCTTGTTCCCAGCTGCTCCTCATTTCACCTGTTAATCAGCCAGCCAATCCCGGTCCACCATTCATCCTCCCATCCTGCTTAAAACCACCTGCTCACCACTGGATCAGGTTGATTCTTTTTCTGCCATGCTGTGTTGTAGACTTGATAGATTACTTGATTTTGCTATTGTCAGAACTAATTTGTCTTTGACGCTACTTTGTTTTTGTACCCATTTTTGTTAACCTCTTTGCTTAACTTGTGCCACCTGTTTTTTTTAGCTTTCAACTGTCTGTGTTTTGGAAGTATCTGTATAGTGTGCAGCCTAGTATTGGGAAAGGTTAGACAGAGGCCTCTATACACTACACACATAGGACTTGCTTGTGTATAGAGACACCAGGCTTCGTGGTGGCTGCCACCCTTGCAGGCTTCGGCTAGAGTAGGTAGGTAGGTTTTTGGTTTATGCTAATTAAATAGCTTTAGTTAGTAAGCGTACCTTTTATTTGTCAGAGGTCTCTTTTGGTATGTTTTGTTCATTCCATTGACAGCACCTGTATTCGCAAGCTAGGCTAGTATTGTCTTGTTGTAACCCCCTATAGTTACCTTTCAATAACACTACTGTAGTTTTATTTTCAATTATTGGCTTTGTTGTCTTTAATATACGCCTCATTTAGTTTATACACTTTTATGTTGCGTTTTCTTACGATCCCTTGACCCACAGCCATCTGGGAACGTAACAGTCATACATAGAGATTGTGGATGATGGACAAAATTCCAAAATAAGTGCAGTTTTCCTTTAATTGGTGATATAGCACATGAAAAGAAACCTATTTTTAAGGTTTAAATGAGAGGATATCTTTGAGCTTTTAAGCCAAAAGTAAGGTTATCAGCCCAGTCTTTTGTAAGTTTAATCCTAAAAACTGAAACTGTAGATGATTCTCAGGTTTTAGTGAGGAATACAAAGAATATATTCTCACATATGGAGAGCTTTGATGCAGGGTGCAGTGACGATTACCTACGACTCAATATCAAAACAAATTGCTATTATTAAACAACCTATCTTTCAACCTTTGGATGTTGCGTCCAAAAAAAATCAAACCTTTAATGGTTTCAGGCCAAAGCTTTAAAGTAGAACTGCACTTTATTTTGAAATTTTGCTAATAATTCACAATCTTTATGAAAGATAAGAACACATGTATTTTTTAATACATTCTAACTAAATAGAAAGTCTGCATACAATGGAGCTAATGGAAGCTTTGCCTCATTGCGTATATTTCGATCATAAAACCAAATTAATAACCATCTAAAAGGCGCCCATAATACTCCATTTGCGACCTGAATATTAGCCATGTATTACCGATATTAAAAGTGCTAACATTAAGGACTGGAAATTGTGATGTATCATGTAGTATGCATGTTCAAACTCAACTCAAGCTACATTTAGCAGTGCATTGATCAAAAAGAGGCAATGTACTAATGCTGCTGTATTGACATAATTAATGACCTGCTTTATCGCCTCGGAGTTCGTTAAATTTAATTCTAGATTATTATATAATCATGACTCTCACCTGGGTAGTTAAATGATATGGACACAAACTGAGAAGTTGATGCACTTAGAAAGTCAATTTAGACCCGGAATGGTGAAAAATACCTAAAAAGACGCTTTGTTCTACCCTGCTTTTTTCTTTGCGAGGATTATGAGTCATTCTTCATCTAAACGGGAATATATCAACATCATACAGTTGGCATCCTACGGACAGCAGACATTGTACAGTAAGGTTGTTCTATTATGTTTGTTGTCTCTCATGAAGTCTGCAGTGAGTAGTTATCAGTGATATTGTTGAAGGAAAAAGCGAACGTTGTGATGCGTTTGTGAAATGAATGTGCCGCCGTAACTTATTATGAATGTGCCTGTTAACTTCTTTACAAATGTTAATTGAGGTGTTTGGATGTTTTTTTAAGGAAGACTAGAGCTACTTCCATTGGCTCCATTATAAGCAGACTTTTGTTCGCATTTATTTAGTTAGAATGCAAAAATAAAAAAATACATACACTATATTGCCAAAAGTATTTGGCCACCCATCCAAATGATCAGAATCAGGTGTCCTAATCACAGCACTTAGGCATTGAGATTTTTTCTACAAACATTTGTGAAAGAATGGGCCGCTCTCAGGAGCTCAGTGATTTCCAGCGTGGAACTGTCATAGGATGCCACCTGTGCAACAAATCCAGTCGTGAAATTGCCTTGCTCCTAAATATTCCAAAGTCAACTGTCGGCTTTATTATAAGAAAATGGAAGAGTTTGGGAACAACAGCAACTCAGCCACAAAGTGGTAGGCCACGTAAACTGACAGAGGGGTCAGCGAATGCTGAAGTGCATAGTGCAAAGAGGTCGCCGACTTTCTGCAGTCAGTTGCTACAGAGCTCCAAACTTCATGTGACCTTCCAATTAGCCCACGTACAGTACGCAGAGAGCTTCATGGAATTGGTTTCCATGGCCGAGCAGCTGCATCTAAGCCATACATCACCAAGTCCAATGCAAAGTGTCGGATGCAGTGGCGTAAAGCATGTCGCCACTGGACTTTAGAGCAATGGAGACGCGTTCTCTGGAGTGATGAATCACGCTTTTCCATCTGGCAATCTGATGGACGAGTCAGGGTTTGGAGGTTGCCAGGAGAACGGTACATTTCGGACTGCATTGTGGCGAGTGTGAAATTTGGTGGAGGAGGAATTATGGTGTGGGGTTGTTTTTCAGGAGTTGGGCTTGGCCCCTTAGTTCCAGTGAAAGGAACTTTGAATGCTCCAGGATAAAAAAACATTTTGGACAATTCCATGCTTCCAACCTTGTGGGAACAGTTTAGAGCGGGCCCCTTCCTCTTTCAACATGACTGTGGACCAGTGCACAAAGCAAGGTCCATAAAGACATGGATGACAGAGTCTGGTGTGGATAAACTTGACTGGCCTGCAAAGAGTCCTGACCTGAACCCGATAGAACACCTTTGGGATGAATTAGAACGAAGACTGAGAGCCAGGCCTTCTCGACCAACATCAGTGTGTGACCTCACCAATGCGCTTTTGGAAGAATAGTCGAAAATTCCTATAAACACACTCCGCAACCTTGTGGACAGCCTTCCCAGAAGAGTTGAAGCTATAATAGCTGCAAAAGGTAGACCGACATCATATTGAACCCTATGGGTTAGGAATGGGATGGCACTTCAAGTTTATATGTGAGTCAAGGCAAGTGGCCAAATACTTTTTTTGCAATAACCTTGCATGAGGATTCAAGTGACATAGTATTCAATTCTAAGTTTTGCTGAATCATAAACTGAAGAATAAATGTAAATCAGATAACGTTCCCTCAAGTGTACCATTTTGATCTCCTGTTTCAGTGCCTGTGTTGTATTTAGTGGTAAAAGGCTCCTGAGAATAGTGTCATAGCAGAGGGACTTGTGGATATAGCTCAACTAAACTGCACCTCTGCTGATTCCAACTAAGAAGTACAATCAATTTTGTCTCAGATGCTATGAATGTATTTTTTTTCCAAATGAATAATGAATATAATAACCATATAATTCATAATTATGCACTTCTCTGGCTGGGAAATGATCTACCAAGCACAATCTGGTAGAACTCTGCGAATGTAATTTAAATGCTACAACAAACGACATACAAACATTTATAAATGGTTGATTTATATAGGCTAGTAAGATACCTTACTAGCCTATATAAATCAACCACTTATAATTACACATTAGTAGGCTAAATGAACCTCTTCAACATATGACATATAAACATCCATTAATGAAATTAATGAAACATGACATTTGAGATTTTCTGCAGTTTACCATTACAGATGACTGCCAACATCATATATTTAAAATGTACTTTATAGATAACCACAATCAGTGCATTATGCCATGACATGGACATTTAATCAGTGGGATTAGCCGCAACAATGTACAGAGTATCAGATGTATTCCAACTGTACATGATGGAGCTCAAAGGTAATCTGTCCAGGTGTTGGTTTGTAAATCCTCTTCCGGTCCTCTAGGAACAAGCTGCCTAATTCCCCTCACTGCAGCAGTTGCTGCAAAACCCAACAGATGGTATAATGCTGGATCACATGTGCCCTACCTCACTGGAGAACTCATACTTGGCAGGAAGCAGTCTGGAGCAAGCATTGCTTTAGAGGGGGAAGACAAGGCTAAAGTTGCTGTACTTGCAGCCATTCCAAAGCTATTCTTGTATTAGAACCACAATTTTCACACAAAGTAATTATTTCCCATTTACTGCAGTTCAACAACATGTAATTGGAGAAGCACAATTTAAAACAATAACAGCAACCTTCATTGTGTGTTAGTAATTCCCACCTCTGGCGTCAGAGCGTTGCTGTCCGTCGTCTGGCTGGAAAGAAGGATGTGCGTAAAACCATCCTCCTTTCGGACTACGATGTCCCGGAAACGACAGTTGCTCTCGTTCTGTCGCACGTTGTACCTGAGCCGCTTGTCAAACACGTAACACTTCTCCTCTGCCATCTTGCGCTTTGCTGAGCTGTGCAGTTGCATCTTACTGTCGGCTAAAGGGGAGCCTGACACACAAACGGGATGAGAAAACGGGTCAAGTCAGTCGAAAATAATATTCATTTTAATGTAATGCAATGTGATTCAGTTATTGACACGCAGCATACAAACCTTATGAGATCGCTTAAAATCCTAAAAACTTAAGAGTATTTTGAGATAAAAGCTGTTTCCCGGCTAATTGCAAGCAGAAATTGGAGTTACAAACATCCTCGCCATTAGTTTGTGTAATAAAACTCACAGTGAACCCCAGGAGATCCGACCAAAACATCTTACTCGCTGGCATTAGCTTATTGTTATAGATCGTCATAACTTTGTTTTCCAAGCATGGGAAGGAAGAAAGTCAATGTGAAGGAAAGTACTGAGAAGAAGAAATTGATGACATTCCTTAAATAAAAAAAAACAAAAAAAAAAACATGAATGAGGCAGCCAAGAATGTTAAAATATCTAAATGGCAGGCATTAATCTATAAAAATATTGAGAAGCTGCTGAAAGGAGATACCGTAAAAGTCCACTCGCCAAGGTAAATGCTGTACATTATTATTACATGACTTCATAAAACTAATGTAGTTGTCATAATACATTGTATTGCATTGTTTTGATACAATATTTCTCAACTGAAAGTTAGTTTTTTCTTTTTAAAATGCATGTTACATGTTAAAATTGTGCTGGGTTTTTTTGGGGGGGAGGGAGGGGGGGCAAGCATCAATTAAATTGATTTCAATGGAAGACGTTGAGAAATGTTTAGAGTTCCGTTCTCTGTCACAGAACCAATTAAACCCATAAGTTTAAGCACTACTGTATGTACTATTTTAATGATATAATATCAGGCAATACAGTAAGTGTCCCCAGAGCTTGTTTATGAGCACTAAACATCCTCTCATTCATTTGTTTTCTCCACTTTTGAGAGAAGAGGCACTCAAACAATGGTTTTCGAAGTTCCGTGTTTCCATCTTTAAGGACATGATAACACCTCTGTCTCGCCCCTCGCACGATCAGCCTGCCCACCACTCCGCGGGGGACAGCTATGCAAAAATAAAGGCAGGCTTCACTATACATCTTAAGATATAGTCAAAACAGTACCTACAGATGTGGGAGCAATAAGTTTTGTTTTTTTCTTCAGTAAATAAACTCAACTAGCATTATGTTGCTGTTAAAATGTGATCAATTTTTGCACCAAGATAAGTCATTTGAAATGGTTGTAAGCAACGTTCCCTCTAAGGTGCGCACCTGTGCAATTGCGCACTGCTCAAGCGTCCTCTGCGCACGGCAAATCTATGCCACGCACAAAATGAAATAAAAAAATAAGCGCATAACAATTTTCGACACACGGACACGACAGAGAAAACAGTTTTCGTCATCATTGTTCAAATATTGTAACGTCTGTCGAGACGCTTTGAGGACATGAATTCCATCCATCACTTTACTGAGCAAAACTCTTTATTGTCGGCCATAAACACATCACCAAAACATTAGTAAAAAAAATGATATCTAGCAAAAGTGGTCATTTTCTGCAGTACAAACCAGACCAAAAGCAACTTTGTTATATCAACAGCAGCCACTCGCTCTTTCTCACTTGCGCCAACACATGCACATATGGCACTTAGCCAGTGATGCGTTTACAGACACACAAAAAGTCGGACAACTCCAACACCACACATAAAGTGTCATTCCAGGTCGTTACACTATGATTTACCAATCAAATGTGTGCTTATTCTAGTGTCATTTATTAGGAATCTTAATTTATAAATATTAATCATGAAATGCTGTTAGTATATTAAATAAATACTAATAAAAATATATTTTTTACAAACAGGAAGTTGCAGAAATGTACACATGATCCCCTGCTTAAATCTTATGGTGCAACATGTGAATGTTTTAATGGGAACTAAATGCAATGTCTGAAAGGGGTACAAACTATTTCCAAAGCAGGACCTCCACCCAGACAAACAATACAAGTACACAGTTCATGAAAAACAATATTTTTTGTTATTGTCATTGTAAGTGGGCCTAAACACTTATATTAGAAAATAATCTCATGGAAATGACTGCTGTCATTTGATTATAATAATAAGAGAATGTTGTCTGTCTATCTGTGTTGGCCCTGCGATGAGGTGGGGACTTGTCTAGGGTGTACCAGCTGAGATAGGCTCCAGCACCCCCCGCAACCGCCCGCGACCCCGAAAGGGACAAGCGGTAGAAAATGGATGGATGGATGGAGATTTAACTTGTTATTTAGTCAGGTTTGGGACAGGTGTGCTGCTGGTGTAGCCACAGTGTGCACGTCTGATGTTGCTCACATGGGCTACACTGAATGCTCGGAGAGTTTTTGCATTTGCTCACACACATGAAAAATTAGAGGGAACATTGGTTGTAAGATCTCATTCTTCATTTGAGGTGTTCCTGTCATCTCCAAATGGCAGGGGACCTCTTGGATGGCCATATACACAGTGGAGGGATTTTATTAGCCCCTGTAGCTTGGGAATGCTCGAGGGTCCCCGAGGACAGGGCGATGCCTGGGTTACGCTACTTCGCTTGCTATTTCACCGCGACCCACTTCCAGATAACAAGGCAGAAAATAGATTTAAAAGGTTTACACAAATATTGTAGATAATAGTCTTGCCTGAAACTTTTACTTGTTAAAGACATAATTTAACGTTTCATTAACTGTTGAGTGTTTTTTATCACTGCTAAACTGATTACTCGAATCACTTTCTTTGTTCGCCTCTAGCAAACAAACTAAGTGGTGTGCATGTGTGAAAAATACTAGAAATTGGATGTTTCTGCTTTCTGTTTTGAAGGTAAAAAGGTAGACATGCCTTAATTTCTGACATTCTTACTAAAATGTAACACTCCCCAAGTCTCTTCTGGCCAAAATTAATTTCCAATGTGGGCCAAACTTTGTTTTCATTATTTAAAAGTATGCTGCCTGTCTGGTGTTTAATCACTCCAAATTTTCCTGTGTCTACTCGCCTCACATTGAAGACACTGTTATTTGCCTGCTTGGCAGGACATCAAATCAAATCAAACGTTATTTATATAGCACTTTTCATAGACAGGCAAGTGGCAAACACCGCTGTACAAAAAAAGAGAGAGAAGAGAACACGCACGCACACACACAGAGCACTATTGACAATAACAAAGCAAAAACCAAACATGGCCTGGCACTGTGGATTGGAAGAAAAACCCCAAATTTGAGGCATCCATACTGGAGAAAAAAATTAACGCCATCTAAAAATAGTATAGAACATAACACAACAACAACAACACAATACAATTATTAAAAAGAGTTTAGCATGATCAGTAAAACGCCTGATTAAGAAGGTGTGTATTTAGACTTTTTTGAAATAAAAATTCCACGCTCTCTGCAATCCTGAGACTCTCTTGCAAGCTGTTCCACAGGTGGGGGTCATAGTGGCTAAATACCACCGAACCGTGGATCTTTGTTTAAGCAGTTGGTAAAGCTAAAAGGCCAATGCCCGAGGTCCTCGGGATCCCTGAGGGTTAATTCGGTAAAAGCAGGTCAGATAGATAAGAAGGTGCATTAAGACATTTAAAAAGACTAATAATAGAATTTTAAAATCGACTCTGAAGCGCACAGGGTGCCAATGCAGCGACTTTAAAACTGGTGTAATGTGCTCCCGGCCTCTGGTCCTCGTCAGCGAGCGTGCAGCTGAGTTTTGTAATAACTGTAGACTCCACCACACTGTCTCCAATCAACAGTCAAGTCCAAAATTTCCAAGCTCCCACTGATGATTTGCTAATTACTTTGGAAAACGCCATTGATTGTAATTTAAAAGGGGAACTGCACTTTTGCCTATCGTTCACAATTATTGTGAGAGACAAGAAGACAAAAGATTTTGCATTTTTTTGCATTCTAACATGTAAAATTTGGCTCGTTCTTGGTGGTTAGCAACGCAGCTAATAGGAGCAATCAATTCTACCTCTAAATTACTTTAAAAATGCATTAAAAAAACGTCAACAATACTTCATTTACGTTCCGTAACCTGTATGATAACCAAGCTGTAGCAACATTGTTTTTGTAAGAGCAGACACTGAGGAACTATTTTTCTAGCTTAGTAACACATCGGCATGCTTTGGTATTAGCCGTAAAAGCTAACTACGGAAAGAGATAAGCCAGCTTCTACATCAGCCCAAAATGTGGTTGAGTTTATAGTGCAGTTTATAGTGCAGTTCCCCTTTAACAAGTATGAGTAAAATGCAAAATTGTAAGATTTTGTCTTCCTATAACTGTAAATAAACAAGTTAAACGTGAAAAGTGGTTTTATACGTCAAAGTCATTTTCACATGCTTTTGATTGAGACTTCATATACTCATCAAATCATACTGGGTTCACTAATAGTGTTTTGGCCATGCAGTTAAGGAGTACAGCAACACAGACATTGGAAATTATAAATACTCCTTCTGTTAATCACGTGTGATTGAAAAGAGCAAACATTTACTAAATAATTAATAACTAATAAAATGTATTATTTGACATATTTATAATAATATGAATTAGTTTGGATGATTACTTTATAATTTGACTTGAGTCATGTCATAAAGTAACGTAACTCTTTCATTAGTTACGTTTTTGGCAACTCTCCTCACTTCTGGCTGCAACTAACAACAATTTTGATAAGCAACTGTTACACTTAAAATTAGTAGTCACAATTGTTTTGCAAAATGAATGTGTAAATAGAGTTCCTAATTTAGTTCGAGGTATTTTCATATCTAAAGTCACAGTAAAAGTGTATGTTTCCAAGCTGAATGCCACAAGACATGTTATTCCGCCACGCCAGCAGAGGGAGTACTCTTCTAGGAAAGGAGGGAAATGGGAGGTGCTTATTAGTGCTTCCCTGTCTCAGTCAGGTCACACCCTGTGGTGACAACACAATCAAGCACTTTGTGTCTTCTTTTTAGTCCTATAAAACAGGACACACCATTTCGAACACTGGTACCAGGCTACTCAGTGCGAGGCCTGTAACAGAATTCTGGAGGCACCGCTGGGATCGACACCCGACAAAAGAAGATGCTGATCTCCTAATCTACGAATCCAAGGCAGACGTGACGGCAGAAGCAAGTTGAAGCAGCGTGCAACTGAGGCAGCAACAGGACCAACGTGTGTGAGAGGGACCTTTGCTGGAGGAGTGCAGCACCGCTTGCCCGAGACAACAAAGCTACAGTACTGTCGTTGAGTAACACGATCAACATGGGAGAACGTGTACGTAAAGAGCTGACGTGGGAGGGAAAGAAAATACTCCACGAGTTGACAGCACAAGAACTTTTTTAAATTATTGAGGACATCACACCGGTATCAGATGTTGATTCTTCTGGGGTAATTAAGGGTGATGAAGAGAGTTGTTTTGACTATATATGTGCTTACTTAAATTGTAGGACACTATTAAAATCAGAAGATCAAGGTATTGCATGCTTACTATCTCTAAGAGATACGATTAATGACATCAGAGTCAGTCGTTTCGCTGAAGTCCGTCACGCTAAGCAAACGGAGAGTGTTGTCATTAACCCACCACCCTTACAACTGACAACTATACTACAGGGACAGAGGGATAACAGTGATGACACATTGCAAAATGTTTCCGCTGATCCACAAGCACTCGAGTACCAAACCTTAAAGGCCTACTGAAACCCACAACTACCGACCACGCAGTCTGATAGTTTATATATCAATGATGAAATCTTAACATTGCAACACATGCCAATTCGGCCGGGTTAACTTATAAAGTGCAATTTTAAATTTCCCGGGAAATATCCGGCTGAAAACGTCTCGGTATGATGACGTTTGCGCGTGACGTCACGGGTTGAAGCAGACATTTTGGAATAGCACGGTGGGCAAGCTTAAGTTGTCTGTTTTCATCGCAAAATTCCACAGTATTCTGGACATCTGTGTTGGTGAATCTTTTGCAATTTGTTTAATGAACAATGGAGACAGCAAAGAAGAAAGCTGTCGGTGGGATTGGTGTATTATTCAATTCAAAGCTTTATTTGTCCATTCTTAACATGTACAAGACACATAAGAACTGAAATTACATTTTCGGCACAATCCCGCTAAGAGCAGACATACGTTACAGGGAGACAAGACGGGACCGCCAACGGATCAGCCACTTAGGGCGCTCCTTAAAAATTAGCGGCTGGCTACAGCAACACAACCAGGAGGACTTTGAGTTGGATAGCATGTTTCTTCTGTTTCTATCCGCAGTTAAGCACGATGCTATCACATTAGCTCCGAAGCTAAAGTGCTTCACCGATGTTTTGTCGTGGAGATAAAAGTCACTGTGATTGTCCATTTCGCGTTCTCGACTCTCATTTTCAAGAGGATATAGTATCCGAGGTGGTTTAAAATACAAATCCGTGATCCACAATAGAAAAAGGAGAAAGTGTGGAATCCAATGAGTCCTTGTACCTAAGTTACGGTCAGAGCGAAAAAAGATACACCCTGGCGTCCTGCACTGCACTCTAATCCTTCACTGTCACTTTCCTCATACACAAATATTTCATCCTCGCTCAAATTAATGGGGTAATCGTCACTTTCTTGGTCCGAATCGCTCTCGCTGCTGGTGTAAACAATGTGCAGATGTGAGGAGCTCTTCAACATGTGACGTCACACTACTTCCGGTACAGGCAAGGCTTTTTTTATCAGCGACCAAAAGTTGCGAACTTTATCGTCGATGTTCTCTACTAAATCCTTTCAGCAAAAATATGGCAATATCCCGAAATGATCAAGTATGACACATAGAATGGATCTGCTATCCCCGTTTAAATAAGAAAATCTCATTTCAGTAGGCCTTTAATGGCTAATTATGAGTCTTTGGGGAGAAAGATATCTGAATATGAAACACAGAAGACACGCACGTGTAACACAACACATTTGTACGACTCCACAAACATGCCTACTTTGACTGATACACAGCAAGCTCATACCGCCATGCACACACCCACCTCAGCTGGTACCCAAACATTACATCAAGCCGCTTCTCACGCTCGCCCTAGTAGTATGGTTCCTTTACGAGATATACCCCTACTTCAGCGTAGAGAATTTAAAGTTCACGGGGGTCAGGTGGGGGACAGGGTGTCAGATATTAGCTACCATGGACTTTGTAAACAGATAGATGAGGGGCTCAAAGCAAGTCATTCTGAAGGTGAAATCATCCAGGGCATCCTCCGTATTGTCAGACCCGGACAGTTCAAAGATATGCTAGTTAACAAGGATGATTTAACACTCTGTGAACTCAGAAGCTTTTTGCGCTCCCACTTAAGTGGAAAAAGTGGAAGTGAGTTGTTCCAGGAGTTAATGAGCACCCGGCAGCTTGAGAGTAAAAGTCACCAACAGTTTCTGTACAGGATGATTGGACTAAAACAGAAAATGCTGTTTGCATCTAGACAAGGTAATATGGACATTGAGTATGAACCTCGTACAGTGCAGAATGTGTTTTTGAGCACTATTCTCCAGGGCCTCCTACACAAATTTAGTGACATTCGCACCGAACTTAAACCACTGTTGTCCGACTATGCTGTGTCAGATGAAGCACTAATTCGGCATGAGAGCCAGGTGTGCGGTGAAGAGAGTGAGAGGCAGCAAAGACTTGCTCATGGATCTCGTCATAAGGTAACACACGCTCACAGTGCCCAACTTGAGACTGATAAGGACATGGAAAAAACATTACAGCATAAGACAAAGAATAAAAGCAATGTGATAGAGGAACTTAATTCCAAAGTTGATGCCCTGACAAAACTGGTTGAGTCTCTCACAGCTAACCAAACGTTAACACAACCCTGTAGATGCACAAATGCCAGACCAAGGCCCAGGCAAACAGCAAGACAATATAGCTGACCCAAGTATGCTGAAGAACGCACAAGCCCATGTCACCATTGTTTTCTATGTGGGGAGGTCGGGCACAGAGATGTTGGCTGTCTCAAGAGGTCTCGTGTCCAGAGTGCTAACCAACCCCCTGCTGATGTCCACACCATAATGAACAGCAGCCCCTGGAGCCCTACAGAGGTGAAGCCACCAGGGGAGAGACCAGCACATGTAAGAAACATTGGAATGTCCTCTCTTCAGTCCAAAGACACTGAGGTGCGTGAACAAGTAGCCCAGTTAGTAGGGAAGAAATGCAGGGTCAAGTGCAACATTAACAATTTTACAGTTGAATGTTTGCTTGACACAGGTGCTCAAGTGAGTTTTCTTGATCGTAAGTGGGTAGAAACTTACCTTCCCGACCATAAGCCACGCCCATTAGCAGATCTCATAGGGCATGAACCTCTAAGTGTGCTCGTAGTGAATGGGGAGCCCTTGCCATATGACGGTTGGGTGGGAGTGAATGTGAGTCTCCCCGATAATAGCGATCCAAACCTATCAATACAGGTACCCTTCTTAGTAAGTAGTGTGCCCATGGACTGCCCCCTTATTGGTTTTAACGTAATTGAATGCTTGATAATGGGACTGAAGGATGAGTCTGACTTCATATCAGCCCTTGTGACCCTCCTACGTGGAGCCTTAAGCATTGAGAATGACAAAGCAATAGCACTTGTCAGTCTGATTCAGACACATGCCTCTCATGATAATGATGTCAGACATGGTATGCTTAAAGTGGGATTTCATGATGTTGTTATTCCAGCCGGTGCGGTCAGACAGGTAAAGTGCAGGATTACACTTATGTTTGACACATCAAACCCCCTAGTGCTCTTTGAACCCAATGAAAATAACCCACAGTTACAGCAGCTTGATGTCGGTGACAGTCTCTTAGAGATTAACCAAGCAAAAGTACGATGCTTGAGAATCCCCATAGGTAACCACAACAAGCATGAAGTCATTATCCTGTAAAACGATATTAGGCAGCATTTAGCTTGTTGTTAAGATAGTATCAACTGATGAACCACAGCTGACTAAGACAAAAGTTCCTTTTGAGTCCCCAAGTGCTGAGTCTCAAAACACCAAACAGGATACAGGGTCTTGTGTGGTGGAGTCATGGAACCCACCTGTTAACATTGACCACCTGACAGAGGAACAACAGGAAATAGCCAAACAACTCTTGCGAGAGGAGGCAGGAGCATTTGCTCGAGATGACAATGACATGGGGTGTATCAAAAGTTTAGAAATGTCGATTGCACTTAAAGACAATACCCCTGTTCAAAAATCTTATGCATCCATTCTGAAACCCTTGTACAAGGAGGTCAAGGAGTATATTGAGGATCTCCTTGCTAAAGGATGGGTTGTTAAGTCTAAATCCCCCTATTCCGCACCAGTCATTTGTGTGCGTAAAAAGGATGGGGCACTTAGACTATGTATTGACTATCGCCTTCTGAACCAGCGCACAGTCCCTGACTGCCATCCCCTTTCCAGGATCCAAGATCTCCCAGACACCCTGGGGGGATATGCTTGGTTCTCCATCTTAGATCAGGGAAAGGCATACCATCAAGGGTTTATTGCAGAAGATTCACATCGTCTGACCGCCTTTATCACCCCATGGGGTCTATTTGAGTGGGTACACATACCATTCGGCCTGACAAATGCGCCAGCTGCATTTCAGCGCAGTATGGAGGAAATGCTTGCACCCCTGAGGGATGAGTGTTGCATCCCGTACCTGGATGACATATTGTGCTTTGCAAAGACCTTTGAAGATCACATTGAAGTACTCAGGAAAGTCTTGAGAGCCCTGCAGACGCATGGAGTGAAACTCAGGCCCACAAAATGTGACCTATTTAAAAAAGAAGTGCGATATGTTGGTCGCTTGGTGTCAGCCGAAGGCGTGCACATTGACCCCAAAGACTTGAAAGCAGTGTATGTCTTGAAGAATGACCCTCCGACTAAAATCGGAGATGTGAGAAGGATCGTAGGCTTTTTGAGCTACTACAGGTCCTATATACAGGATTTCTCCAGAATGGCAAGCCCCATTTATGAACTCTTCCAACCAGGGAGAAGTTTGAGACAACCATTGCTGAATAGATCAGAGGCTCGAAAAGGAAAAGGTGCTCAATTGGCATCCAAAACCCCAATTGAATGAACCAGGACGCATCAAGAAGCCTTATGCAAGCTGATTGACCAGTTGGTAGAGCCCCCAGTGCTGACATATCCAGATTTTGAACTGCCTTACATAGTCCACACAGACGCTTCTGACAAGGGACTTGGAGCGGTTCTTTATCAGAGACAGAATGGAATGCTCAGAGTGGTTGCGTATGGATCGAGGACTCTCACACCAGCTGAGAAAAACTACAGACTGCACTCAGGCAAGTTAAAATTCCTCGCCCTCAAATGGTCAGTCTGCGAAATGTTTAGGGATTATTTGTATTATGCCCCACACTTTACTATCTACACTGATAATAACCCTTTAACTTATGTCATGAGCACTGCTAAATTAAATGCAGATGGCCACAGGTGGGTGGGTGAACTGTCAGATTTTAGATTTCATATACGGTACAGACCAGGCAAAATAAATGTTGATGCTGATACACTCTCACATTGCCCCATAGATATCAACAAATATGTCAATGAGTGTACCCAGGAATTGACCAAGGAAGTTGTCACCACGACATGTGGAGGGTGCAGAGTAGGCAAAAGGGGAGATGTAGCCTGGATAGCTGCTTTGGCTCTGGCCCAGGGTGACCAGCTTGAACCCAAGACCAAAGAAACATTGACACCATTTAGTCTCACTGAACTCCAACAGGCCCAGCAAAGGGACCCAGTAATTGGAAATATCCTACGATTGAAAGAGTCAAATACAACACTGACTGACAGCATGAAGCAGAGTCAGCAAGGGTTAGGCAGAAAAGTAATGCATGAGTGGACAAGGCTGCACATCGAAAATGGAATCCTCTATCGAAGAGTCGCAGAGCGACGTCAACTAGTTTTACCTGCTAGCCTCAAAGCATTGGTTCTCAAGCACTTACATGACGACATGGGTCACGTAGGCACTGAAAGAGTCCTTAGTTTAGCAAGGCAGAGGTTCTATTGGCCTTATATGAGGCGGGAGATTGAGACATATGTTACCAGACAATGCCAGTGCATAAAACAAAAACAAAAATAAATTTTATGTAATCCAAAAAACAGTCAAATTAGTAAACAACAACAACAACGCCAAAGCTATCTCGCTTCCTCCAAAAGGAAAGAGCATTTTATGACGATGACATGCACCTAGGGATATGATGATTGGCAACACTAAATTGGCCCTAGTATGTGAATTTGAGTGTGAATGCTTGTCTGTCTATCTCTGTTGGCCCTGATATGAGGTGGCGACTTGTCCAGGGTGTACCTTGCATTCTGCCTGAGAGCAGCTGGGATAGGCTACAGCCTCCCCCCAAAATTACTAGACCAGCTCTAAACCTAAAGGTAACTGGAGGGTGCATGGGAGTTTGCTAATGCATTATATGCACTGTGGACTTGTAAAAGGCATTTAACGGTGAATTGTTGGATCATTTGACAGTACAGGATTCGTGGTATAATCCATGCTGTAAATCCTTGTCCAATCGGAGTAGGGGGCATGGTTTCCATTGCCAGCAGTAAGTCGAGCCTGTTGTCCATGCGTGTTGGCCTCCGCCAAGGATGCACTTTGCCATCGGTTCCGTTCAAGCATAGGGACAATATTCGATAAATCAATTAAACCGACGATTCATGAAAACTAAGTCGGTAAGTTTTTCTTTGTGGATAAATTGTTATGTGCATGCTTCGAGAGTATATACACTTTTTGTCTGTTTCAACAGCTGCGAGCGTTTGTGCCATAGCGGAATGAAAAGAAGGGGGCGAATCATCTTGTTTTTCCCTAAGTGTCTTTGACTCTTTGTGTGGAGAGTGCAACACATTTAGTAGCAAACATGGACAAAATAATCACAAAACCAAACCAAATTTGACCGCACCAATGTGGGAATATTTCAGTTTAAACCTTTGGAACCAGATGAGCCTAAAAACACTGAGGAGCCAGTTGGCCGAATGTGTTCAAATACGAAAAACCTACACGCCCACTTAAAACACAACAACCCGACAGTCCACACTCTCTGAGGCGTTCGGTGAACAAAGTCAGTGCAAAGGAAACACCGCAAAATAGTCTGCACTCACAGAACAAGTAGTTAAATACATCGCCAAAGACAAGCTGCCATTTAATACTGTTGAAAAACTGGAATCTTTAAAAGTGCTGCAAATGTTTGACAGACATTTGTCATGTCATGTTGGTGTGTCCTTGCTCGGCATCCTATAACGCTCGTGTCGCATGACGGCGATAAGTGGCAGGGTGCAGGCAAAAAAAATGTAGTGTAAGCTCAAATAAACAAAAGATGAGTAAATCGACTTTCCTTTTAATAACAACTGAACTGTGCTGTATGCGCTGCCCTGGCAACATGCAAGCGCACACACAGAAGCCTCTCTCAAACAATCATATCATCCTTAATAAACATTTAAAAAAGTAAAATCCAACCACATTAACATCATCAGCAAGGAGCTTGGGAGAAAAAGCAGCTGGTAAGGACATACAGATGGACAGAAGGGAGCAAGCTAGCGAGACCCTGCCCCGTCCCCTTCCGTGTGTGCCTGTGTGTATCGCCTTGTGCCGCAAGAGAGTAAAGGAGAGGAAATGTTGCCTACCTGTGCAATAAGACTCTTAACAATTAAAACTTGCTGTGGTACTGAGCCTGCATTGTCAATTCCTTACTGTAGCCTTTATTTTTTTAAACTCCAAAAGGATTCGCTTCTTTTTGCCACTCTGGTCTGTTAGCTTTTTGGAACACATATTGAGTTAGCAAAATGGAAAAACTTGTTAATAGGGTTAGAAAACACACAAAAGGCACACACGCTGAAGCGCTGAGACGTGACTAAGAAATCTCTTCTGCAGAAGCGAGTGAAAGGTTCCGCCTCCTTTACAATGTGAAGCCCTGCCAGGAGTTCTTACAAACAGAGACATGGTTCACACACAGCATATGTGGCTCGATCAAAAGGTTAGTAAATCGAAAAGTTCACAAATAGAGGAACTTGTAAATCAAGGTTCAACTATGTCTTGTTGGGCAAAATGTGTTATCGGCCCAACATCCGTTTCTGATTTTCATTTACAGAATTTCAAGGCGCTGCCAAGGTGTTGAAGGTGTCCAGTTTTGGAGCCTTGTGAGATTTCATCTCTGCTGTTTGCAGATGATGTGGTCCTGATGGCCTCATCAAGCTATGATTGCTAGCGTTTCTTTGGAGGGTTTGGTAAAGGGTGGATTGAACTCTTTGTGTTGGGAGCGTGATCTTTACACAGTTGGAAAGTACCAGTATCTTGGTATGACAAGTGAGGCAAGGCGGGAACGTGAAATAGACAAGCAAGTCAGCACAGTAATACAGTCACTGTACCTGACTGTCGTGGTGAATAGAGAGCTGAGCCAGAAGGCAAAGTTCTCGATTTTCTATGTTCTTGTCCTCGCCTATGGCCACAAGCATTGGGTTGTGACCCAAAGAGTAAGATCAAGCTGCAAAAATGAGTTTCCTCCGCAAGGACGCTGGAATAAGAAACTGAGTGAGCAGTTGGGTCATCTGGGAGGAGCTAAGAGTAGAGCTGCTGCTCCTTCACATCAAAAAGAGCCAGTTGAGGTGGCTCGAGCATCTAGTCAGCATGCCTACTGGACGCCTTCCTGGTAAGTTTTTCTGGGCATCCCCAGCCGGAAGGAGGCCCCAGGGTAGACCTAAGACACGCTGAAGTAAGAATATCTTCCAGCTCACCTGGGGACCCCTCTGTGTTTCTTCGGTTTAACTGGAAGAGGTAGCCAAAGACTGGGAAGTCTGGGCTTCTCTACTGAGACTACTACTGCCCCCAAAACCCGGACCCAGATAAGCGGAAGGAAATGAATAGATGGCAATTACAGAGAAGTTGGGAGCTGGAGGTTTATTGGAGCTCAAAACCTATTTAATGATTTTAACTTTTATGGCAAACGTTGAAAGATGTTGGAGGCCTGCTTCCATGCTCTACAAGCCGCACTCTCTTTTGACAGGAGTTCCATAGACATTAATTTGACACTTCAAGAAACTATAGGGAGCGTTTGGAGCAAGCTGGCTTTGTGTAAGGTGGCGCTTAGACACAGCAGTATGATACCAGATTTTATAGTTTTTCTGTTTCAAAAAGAGACATTTCTATGGCTGTCTCAGCAACCTGTGTTTTTTTACTTTTCACATATGGTCTCAGAATGTAACCCATTCTACTGTACAAAATTATTTTTAGTTATTGAATTAAGATTCCGCTTGATTTGATCATTTCCAGTATATGTTGCTTTGCTTGACTTTCTCAATCCATTCTTGTAATTTAAGTGTTCAATCAGAGACCCTCTGAGAATCGTGCGCTGTCACAGTAACGAGATAATGGATGCAGATGAGAGAGCTAAGTAAGGTGAGCAGAGGAGTCTTTCCAGGATTAAGGGATTAGCATCAATAATAGCTGCCAGAGTGGTGGCTATCATCTTAAATTTGTAGCTGCAAATTCTTAAACATGGCTGATTTCTGATTAGGTGTCATACTTGTGCAAAACAGACATAGCATATTTACACTTGCAAACACAGTCCAATGTGGTTAAATGGTGAAACAATGACAAGGAGTTCAATAAAATCAATATCCCATGTGTTTTCTCATGTAATGCTTTGGGGCGTTTCTTTATCAACTGCAGAGGAGACAAGCTAATACACAGTAAAAAGATGCAGCCTGGGCAGGACTAATTTGAAGACGGAAAGGTCCCGCAAACATAAAAAATGGAGGAAGCAAGCACAGAGACAAATACGCAGCAACCTAGTTTCCAACACAAGTTTCTGCTACAAAGATTACACATTTCTATTCATCTAGTGTTTAAGTTATTTGGAAGTGATGCTGTTTTGGTGAATAACATGTTTGGCTCAGCATGTACCTCTTTAATAATCATGTGTAAACAAAGTACACCAAATTGTTTCAATGTTAAATAAATTGACTTCTTTATTTCAAGCCTCACTTAAAAACTTTCAGTTTTGGTTGATTCTGGCAGCGCCAGTGGACCAAAGCGGTAGTGTTTTGCGACAAGGAAGACCACATTAGCATTATCCTTTCGATTTGAGCATCGGAAGGTGCTTATGAGTAAAGCAGGAATAGAGCCAAGGCAGCATCAGTCTGGCATCCCTCCTCGTCTTTGAACTCACACCAGCGAGTGAAAGCCAGGACAATGTTAATCCTTGACTGTCCTTTTATCCAGGTCGCCTCCCTTTTTCTTTTTTTGTCCCCCCAGACAAACCTTTTCGTTTCTTTGGTTGTTTTGGAGCTTCAGCCATGATAGCAGAATTTTGCAGGTAGGCCTTCTTTTTCTTCTTTTATTTTTCTGGAGGCACTTAGGCTTTCGTATCGACTTCCGTCTTTGTACCGAATGGGGAAAGGGGGAGTGACGTATGCCTAGCACATTTGTAGTTTTTTTGCCTAATGCCAGTGAGCGTGATACAGACCCCCTAAGGCCTAGTTGTAAGTCAATGTATCATCCCAAAAGTTATGAAAATATTTTATGAAAGTTGAAAAGTTGCCGCTTTAAGTGGGTGTCTAATTGGGACACAATAATCGGGACGGTATTTGACCATTATGAATGATGTTATGAGTCAATTATATTGTGATGATTATAAGGCAGCAGAGTCTATATCATGATAGACATCGATGATATGAAGACTTATGTAAGGTCATCAAAATACAAATATTTTTTTCAATGCCTGAACTGTCAGTTTTCAAGTGGGAATGAAGTTTTGACAATGAATATAAATGATTAACTGGTGTAGTGTGGGGTCTGGACTGTGACCTCGCTGTCACATTGAAAGGTGTTATCAGCTTCTGCAGCAAAGACCCATGGTTAGAGCTTTTTAAAGCATCAACACAGCTCACCATTATGGAACAATGTGCTTGTAAGCTCTTTCAAGGGCAGAGGTCCCCTCAATATTGGCAGATGTGTTAATAAAATGACTTTGAGAACCCAAAGAACACAAACGCATTTCATTAACTTCTTGTAAACAAGTTCCTTCTTGTACCACTCCAAAACTAACAAGCCCTGGATGAGTATCGACCATACAATATTGTATTACCATCCCTTGCTTCCTGGAAGATGGTGAATAAAACACAGCACATATTGTGCTAAGCTTATTATTATCATGTTATGTTTTTTTACAATCAAATCTAGATTACATTTTGAGCCAGAATCTGCTGAACATGTCTGTCAAAATGTTTGCTCAGGTGACTAAAGCGACAAAAAATAATGAGGTGAAAAGACAATACCATAGTATAATGAATGCTAACAATACATGCTCATAGATGAAAAAAACATATACACCAGGCATCCTGCAGTTGTTTATGCTCATGTATATTAAAGGCCTGCTGAAACCCACTACCACCGACCACGCAGTCTGATAGTTTATATATCAATGATGAAATCTTAACATTGCAACACATGCCAATACGGCCGGGTTAACTTATAAAGTGCAATTTTAAATTTCCCGCTAAGCTTCCGGTTGGAAACATCTTTGGATGATGCGTATGCGCGTGATGTCACGACGGAAACGGAAGTATTTGTACCCAATGTGTCACCATACAAACTGCTCTGTTTTCATCGAACAATTCCACAGTATTCTGGACATCTGTGTTGGTGAATCTTTTGCAATTTGTTTAATGAACAATGGAGATTGCAAAGAAGAAAGTTGTAGGTGGGATCGGTGTATTAGCGGCTGGCTGTACCAACACAACAAGGCCTACTTACTTGGATAGCAGACGCGCTAGCCGATGCCAGCCGCCAACGCATCTGTGATCGGGTGAAGTCCTTCGTCGCGCCGTCGATCGCTGGAACGCAGGTGAGCACGGGTGTTGATGAGCAGATGAGGGCTGGCTGGCGTAGGTGGAGCGCTAATGTTTTTATCATAGCTCTGTGAGGTCCGGGTGCTAAGTTGCTAAGTTAGCTTCAGCGTCATTAGCAACAGCATTGTTAAGCTTTGCCAGGCTGAGAATTATTAACCGTGTAGTTACATGTCCATGGTTTAATAGTATTGTTGATCTTCTATCTATCCTTCCAGTCAGGGATTTATTTATTTTGTTTCTATCTGCATTGGAGCCAGATGCTATCACGTTAGCTCAGCAGCTAAAGAGCTTTGCCAATGTATTGTCGTGGAGATAAAAGTCACTGTGAATGTCCATTTCGCGTTCTCGACTCTCATTTTCAAGAGGATATAGTATCCGAGGTGGTTTAAAGTACAAATCCGTGACCCACAATAGAAAAAGGAGAGTGTGTGGAATCCAATGAGACCTTGTACCTAAGTTACGGTCAGAGCGAAAAAAGATACACCCTGCACTGCCTCTCTAGTTCTTCACTCTAACGTACCTCATCCACGAATCTTTCATCCTCGCTCAAATTAATGGGGTAATCGTCGCTTTCTTGGTCCGAATCTCACTCGCTCCATTGTAAACAACGGGGAATTGTGAGGAATCCTACCTCGTGTGACGTTACGCTACTTCTGGTATAGGCAAGGCTTTTTTTTATCAGCGACCAAAAGTTGCAAACTTTATCGCCGTTGTTCTATACTAAATCCTTTCAGCAAAAATATGGCAATATCGCGAAATGATCAAGTCAGATATTAATACCTCCTCCACTAGGATTGTTTCTCTCTCCTGGGGCTAAGAAGGGGCTTGAGCAATGCATGGCGGTGCTGAGAAAATTATCGATTTTCATGACTTCAGTTTAAATTTTTTTCAAAAGCTCCCTTTCAATTAACCATTCCATTCTCAATTTGCTCCTAAAATAAATCCATGAAAAGTGGATCAAACTAGCGAGAGAAAGATTTTTGGACAAAGAAACATTGTCAGTGTAGTCAGCAGACCATACAAGCGCTATATCAACCCTCTGCGCATCTGCTCAGCGCAGACGTGATCAAGTGTACACAGTATCGCCGCTGTTGCAAAATGCTAATCTAGCTGCATTGGACTGCTATGCTTGATTGATTGATTGAAACTTTTATTAGTAGATTGCACAGTACAGTACATATTCCTTACAATTGACCATTAAATGGTAACACCCGAATACGTTTTTCAACTTGTTTAAGTCGGGGTCCACGTTAATCAATTCATGGTAATTGGCTAAGATAGGCTAACCTATCTGATGATTGAATAAACGACTCACCCCCCTCATCCCCCTCACACACCCAGGCCAGCACAAACACGCAAGCAGGGATTAGATTGGAACAGAATGGCTATTTGTGAACGTTTTAATGCTTTCTAACTTGAATAAATAAAAATATTGTAAAATATAAAATAAAATTCTGATGCTCTTACATGGGACTTTACAGATTTCTGACGGGGTTATAGCCCCCCCTTGGTCCCTGTGTAGCACCGTCCCTACCATCCGCCCTCCATGGAAGGGAGGCGGAGTTAAGTACCTGCTAAGGCCCCCTGCTTACAGCAGGTGTGTTGGGAGGATGGATTGATTGCGTTCATCATTAGAAAAAGATTGTTGTGTGCAGACAAATCATTTTTATACAGTAAGAGAACATTTTCATCTCCTTAGTTTTGAATATCACTTGAAAGCAATCGCTGCTTCATGTTTAAAACAGCTGGCCATTTATTTTAGTCTCCCACATCTCTCACTTCAAAAACAATTTGTCTGCACACAAGAATCTTTTACTAATAATGTCTAAATGGGGTCTGGGCTTTTTCAGGATGTGCCGCATTCAATCAGGAAGCTCTCCGTGCCACCAGGAGCCTCTAGCCGGACGAATCTTGCCGTAGACACTGGTGGAACTCCATAGGCATGCGCTCCCTCGCTAGGAGGTGTAGCTCTTTTTGTTGGTAAAGTTATTGATCATTCTGCAGGTTCACATACGACATTTACTTCCTCTATTTAGTCAAGTTTGATGTCCGCCAGATCGAGCCTCTAATGTTTTTATTAGTTTATCAAAGTGGTTGAGCCTATTTTGAGGTGGAAAATGTTGCAAAAGATATCTTTGTTTTGTTTACTTTAATAAAAAACTGTATTCCTCATATACGATTCTGAAATAATAATTACTTTGTAATGGCTAGATTTACATCATGTGATGTTATACTGACACTTAGTGACCAGTCAGTATATATTACTGTCATAACTATCTGTTTATCTTTTTCTTAAAAAAACATAGCAATAGATTAGACGGCTGGACAAAATCTAACAAATCAGATTTGACTATGACAATCCTTCGCCAACGACAGCTCTATTAATTAGTACAATACACATATTGTTGTAAACAACAATCAAAATAGCATTATCAGGGTAACACATTAAAAATATTTGTCCCATAAGAGGAGCCAATGGATTATAGTAACCGTAATGATATCTGATGTTGGTGTATTTATTTGTCTCGCGTGAGAAAATCAATGCCATACACAAAACAATAGCATTCTAATAAAAAAAACATATTCAATTGAAGTTTCACTTGTTTTTTAAAAGTACTTTGCATTATGAGAAAAAAATGTCATGACTAATCAAAATCAAAGGATATATATAAGAACAATATGTAAATATAAAAATTGGCATTCATAACAAACTGACATGTATTCTGTGCACGCAACCTCAAAGTCAGGAACCCAAAGGATCTTTCTCCTAGAGCAACATTTTAAATACTCCTCTTTATTTAGCCTAGCTCAGTAAAAAGGAAAATGCCCCAAAATTATGAAAATTTAAAGATTTTAAGAAAATATGTGATTCAGAGTCCGTGCTTGTTAAATTACTATCAGCCTTACGTATTAAGATTATTGTGAAATTCTTGCTCATTCACTGCCGCTTAGTGCAGGGTGAGCGTTGTTTTTAGAAACAGAAACCCATTGTGCCTGAATATACCAATCAGTGTGAACCAAAAAAAAGCAAAATAGCAGATGGAAAAAGAAGAACCTTGTGATTGTTGGAGTGCAAGGTTTTCCGCTCAATAGTTATTGGTTACATTCTGTAAAAAACTATATTTCATCTTCTATTAAAAGCTTACCTAATTCAGTAGTATCTATTTCTTTTTGGTCTCCGTTCACCCTGTCCGAAGATGCTCTGTGTGACCTTGATGCTGTCCTGTACATGTGTGGCTCCACATCTCCATTCTGGAGTCCATTATAAGGCTCCCTCATCGGGGCCACAAAACGAGGGGCTCCTAGTGAAGGAGTCTTAAAGGTCATGGCTTTGCTCATTTTGTCCCGCAAAGCATGCCTACCAAGCCCTTCACCAACCTTCCTCTGCCTGTGAACGGCTGCTGACCCTCCACCTGGGATCCCTAGAATAGTTCCCACTCGAACCCCAACGGCTGGCTCACTACCGCTTTTCTTCTTTCGCACTTCAGCCCGAGCTCTGGAGTTTTCTGTGGCTGCCGAATGACCGTTGGCTGTACTTTTGGGAATTTTGGGCTGTTTGTGCAGATGTATTTGCAAGCTGTTGAAGTGATCAATGAACTCCTCACAGTGCAGTAGGTGGTGCTCCGGCTCCCAGGTGTCCTCTTTACTTCCATAGCCCTTCCACCTGATTAGGTACTCCCACTTACCCTTCTTGTTTCGCCTTTTGTCTACAATACGCTCCACCTGAAAACAAGAGACAGATGGAAACAGTATTATAAACTGCATTTCTTCTATTTAGATAAGACTTTTAGATACGTAGCCAAGGAGGCAAATTATGTGACAAGTCAAGTTTAAAATAAGGAACATTCTTGGTAAGAATAAGATAATACAAATCACAGTACTGTATTAAAGGTGACCTAAAACCCACCAACTTTTCTTAACTATAGGTACCTGTTTTTGGCATCTGCATAAGTCCCGAAAATTTGAAATCTAGCTATTAAGTTATGGCGGAGATATTTGTAAAACAATCTTGCTTTCCTTCATACTTCCTAAACGAGCCATATGTGACATCTGCAGATGTCTTCATATATGGCAGAGAGTTACCCGAAGAACTTAGCGCGAGTTCGATATTAATAATAATAATAATAATACCTGGGATTTATATAGCGCTTTTCTAAGTACCCAAAGTCGCTTTTACATGTTAAAAACCCATCATTCATTCACACCTGGTATTGTAGTCCGGCGCTGTCGTCAATAGGTCAATAAAATGGCTGTCAGAAAGCGACTTCAAGATTGTTTATAAAACATAATGTATGCACAATTTTGACCAAAGAACCACCATTAATTACATGTTACTACAAAAAAGTGTTTTAATTGTAGAAAAAAATCATAATATGAGCCCTTTTGGGTTGTAAAGTTGAAGCTAACATTTTTTGTAATGATTTAGAATAAAATAAGGCCACGGAACACTATAAAGACACCATTTCAAAGACTCTTGTTACTGATATAGTCCACTACAGTAGCACATTTTTTGAGATAGTGACTACTCCTACAGTGTATAGGCACACTTAAGCCTGGATTATGCCTCTGCGTGGTCCCTCTGCCGACTTCTCCGACGCCATATTCCTCCTTTCATAGCTTTTTGTTGGGGTTGCAATTCTCTACTGAAAGTCTTACAGTGGTGCTTTACGGAAAGTCAACTTAGTGAGCATCTCTGGCGTGCAAACAATGGCAATTAAGAGTGACGTAAGTGTTATTGGAGCTGGAACTAAACGATGTGTTGCAATTAGGGTTGGGCATCGAGCGTCAATGGGAACCGGGACTAACATTACGATTCTCTTAGAACCATTCAATTTTTTAATTTCAATTACATTGTACCCCGCCTTCCGCCCGAATGCAGCTGAGATAGGCTCCAGCACCCCGCGACCCCAAAAGGGACAAGCGGTAGAAGATGGATGGATGGATGGGCTCAGTGCAAGATTTGTAAAACAAATGTAATATAAAAAGTTTGTATATATTTTTTAAAGAAGTTAAGACATTTCATCCAAAAATAACTCCCTCATCTAAACCGCACAAACTTTTTGGACTCTTTCTCTTAAAATATCTAGAATCCAAATTCTTTACGAACGGGAATCGAAATAGGAAATGGGAATCAGAACCGGAATCGTTCAATTTCAAATGACGCCCAACCCGAGTTACAGCCGTCACTTTTATTGCAAATGATCCAGAATCGGAGGAGAAGGCCCTCACAGGCGTGGGCTGTATAACGTCATGCACCGTCTCAAACACTCGGTGGGCAAAAAGGCGTATTCAGATCAGACTCCATCCGCTGGATAGGAAGGCTCCTCTTAAAATCAATTTACTTTGAATATGCAATATACATGGTACTGATGAGCAATTTCACATGGCAATTTCTACCTCCAAATTAGGCAATTCAAATTACAACTGAGATGCGTTGTTTTTTCATGTAGGCAGAGACTGTTTTGAAACTACACTCGTGTGGGGAGAGATTTTTTTTCAGAGAGACAATTTTTAAAGCAAGATATCAAACTTGCGGCCCATGGGCCGGATCAGGCCCGCAAACAGGTTCAATCCGGCCCGCGAGATGAGATTGCCAAGTGTAAAATTGAGCTGCATTTTTGAATTAAAGAAACTGCTGTTCTAAATCTGTTCACTGTATGTCGCAATATAAATTCTGTTAGGCAAGCAAATATACTAAATATACCAAGCAAGCGGTACACGGTAAAGCAGGGCTGCGACTCCTCTCCTTTGACCCAACGTAAAACGAACATGAGTAAACTAAAAATTGGTAACCCCACTTAAAATGCTGCATGAGACACTGCACATTGATATAGGTCTGTGAAAATGATTGTCTTCTGTGCAAAATTAAACAAACTGAACAGTGTGTGATTTACTGCAATACTGTCAGTCTTTTAAGTTTTTATTTTTGGTTTGTTGAAATTCTTCAAACATTGCACAGCTTTTATTTTTCTATCGATACACAGTGAAGCCCCAAAGGCAGGGAGCAACTCAACCCTGTTGAATAGTTTTTACCTCAGTTTGTATGGTTTGTTGAGTTAGCAAACATTTAATATGTGGAAATGGTAAATGAGGTAGTTTATACATAGAAGAGTTTATTTATGCTTTATTTCATTGTTTGTTTGATCCTAGATGGGCTGTAATTTAAAGTTTAATTGCTTTGTAAATATGCTGAGATTAAGTCTAAATTCATTGTGTTCTTCATGGTGTTTTTGCAACTGCGCCAATTTTTTACTCAGATTTTTCAACTAACTTGAAGTGTTTTGTCAAGAGGATTATTTGAGATGCTTACATTTTCAGAATGTTCTTGTTCTATTTTGTGCCGGAATAAAACAATCTGAAGTTGTCGTAGTTATATTTTTAAGTAATTATGTCATGATTTTTTCAGTCTGGCCCACGTGAGAATAGATTTTCTTCCATGCGATCTCTGAGCTAAAATTACTTTGACAACCCTGTTTTTAAGTATCTGTGTTTGTGTGGAAATGGCCTTAGATTAGAGACATTTTAAAAGAGAACTATCATTTTCTCATTTTGCAACAGTTTAAAACTGGAAGATATTTTTAAGAATTGTATAGGATTACTTAACATATCACAGTGGGATTTGGCATCAGAATAATTGATCAATGCAAGCGGTAAACAGCACGTTTATCACCATATACAACTATATGTACAATGTGCCCATTTTCACTGTATTGTACTGTGCGAACAAAGATAAATGACAGGACAGTTCGATATATTTAACACACTGTATGTTTACATCTCCAAATGAAATGAATATTCAAATCCAGCTATAACATACAACAAACCAATACATAAATACGTTTTGGACTTATAGTTCTGTTTTCTGTTGTGTATTGCTTCCGGTCAGACTCTTAAGTTGTATTTTCCATTTCCTGTTTTGAACCATTGGCAGTAGCTTTGCTTTGTACTCGTGGCACAGATGTGTGTAATTAGTAATCCATCCATCCATCCATCCATCCATTTTCTACCGCTTGTCAACATATTTAAATTGAGCTGCAACATTTGCTAATTGCTGTATCACTGCACGTGCTTTCTGCTGTGCTACGTATCTTTAAGACCATGTTCTTGTTTCTATTCTGGACTGTTTGGACTGCAATAGTGTTGTCCCTATACCAATATTTTGGTACCGGTACCAAAATGTATTACGGTAGTTTTCTAAATAAAGGGGACCACAAAAAATTTCATTATTGGCTTTATTTTAACAAAAAATCTTACAGTACAATAAACACATGTTTCTTATTGGAAGTTTGTCCTTAAATAAAATAGTGAACATTCAAGACAACTTGTCTTTTAGTAGTAAGTAAACAAACTAAGGCTCCTAATTAGTCTGCTGACATATGCAGTAACATATTGTGTCATTTATCATTCTATTATTTTGACAAAATTATTAAGGACAAGTGGTAGAAAATGAATTATTAATCTACTTCTTTATTTACTTTATTGGGGACGGCGTGGCGAAGTTGGGAGAGTGGCCGTGCCAGCAATCTGAGGTGGTTCAATCCTCACCTTCTACCATCCTAGTCACGTCCGTTGTGTCCTTGAGCAAGACACTTCACCCTTGCTCCTGATGGGCCTGGTTAGCAGCTCCTGCCATCAGTGTGTGAATGTGTGTGTGAATGGGTGAATGTGGAAATAGTGTCAAAGCGCTTTGAGTTCCTTAAAAAGGTAGAAAAGCGCTATACAAGTACAACCCATTTACCATTTACTGTTAGAATCTGGTTATTTTCTGTTTCAACATGTCCTATCTACAATTCTGTTAAAATGTAATAATCACTTGTTCTTCTGTTGTTAGCTACTTTACATTAGTTTCGGATGACACCAAGTAGTTATAGGATCAGACTTTGGTCATATACAAAGTCCTCATGTGTCCAGGGACCTATTTCCTGATTTTATAAATATAACATAAATTTAAAAAAACGAAAGAAGATTTTGTGATGCTAAAAAATATTGATGTAATCATAGTGGTATCGACTAAATACCTGTACTTGGTATCATTACAGTGGCTGTTAGGTGTAGAGCCACCAATGTTGTTTGTTTATATTGTAGCGTCCCGGAAGAGTGAGAGAGAGATGGTGCTGCAGGGAATTCTGGGAATTTGTTCTGTAGTGTTTATGTTGTGTTGCGGTGCAAATATTCTCCCAAAATGTGTTTGTCATTGTTGTTTAGTGTGGTTTCAGTATATGGCACATATTTATGACAGTGTTGGCGTTGTTCATACGGCCACGCTTAGTGTGATATGTTTGGCTGTTGACCAAGTATGCTTCATTCACTTGTGTGTAGTGTGGTCAAAGTTGAAGTGTAATGGTAAATGATCGTACACAGTGAAATCTTGTCTGGCCTTTGTCAACTGATTAACTTTTTTAACATATCCATTGTCATGACTCTGATGGGCTGCGGTGTGTAGTGAAGCACGTATAGCAAACACTACTCCTACAGGGATGATATTTTTAAATTAATTTACTTGATATGTCTCAATGGAGACAAGAATTAGTGATTTTGAAATAGTTACAACACTGCTGACAAACATCAGCCGCTAGCTAGCTAGCCATGTCTTAAAGCACCTCTTCCTGAGGGCGTTTCAGTGTTATAACTTCACGTTTATCTTTAGTTTTTTAGCCAAAATGCGTCCGTTCTCCCTTTTCTATCTACACACTGTTTGCATGTAAGTACTCCGTGATTGTGCACTGCCGCTCGTCTGCATGACACGATGTGATGACGGCGATTGTCTGCATGACACGACGTGACGGCGGCGATGGGTAGGGGACCGGTACTTTTTAGAAGCGGTATAGTACCGAATATGATTCATTAGTGTCGCGGTACTATACTTATACCGGTATACCGTACAACCCTAGATTGCAACTTGTACTTGATCCTTCCTGATGCATTTCCTTTCTTTTTCTTGCTTTACACATCTTTGTGCTCATTACTTTTCCACAAGGTGCCATTAGTGCTTTGTAGCCAGCCTGCTTTATTGTTTTTGTTCGTAATTTCATTTTTGTGTTTGCCGCTCCAAGCAAGCTTCCCTTTTGTTGCAATAAAGAATATGTTGAACTGCACCTGCAAACATGCCATTGCACTATAGGGGAAATGTCACACGCTTGCAAGGTAACATGGTATTTCCTGTATCCGTGAAACTAAAACTCATTTTTGCAAATCACCTTTTGTTTGACTATTCCATCATTGTTTTTGTATTAAAATCCATCTCGGTCCAGCAGGCGCACCTTACTTCACCTTGCCTGTCTGCAAGTGCATGCTTTTGTCAGCATCATAACAGAGAGGCCTGGCGTGTCATGATGTATAAAAGCTTTTTGATTGACAGACCTAGTTTTTTTGCATTACTATCTCCATATTATATAAATACACCTTGAATTAACAAGTTCAAAATCAAAGAAACATTTGAACTAAAATATATCAACTGAATGTGGGCAGCACGGTGGATCAGGGGTTAGTGCGTGTGCCACAATACAAAGGTCCTGGGTTCGATCCTGGGCTCAGAATCTTTCTGCATGTTCTCCCCGTGACTGCGTGGGTTCCCTCCGGGTACTTCGGCTTCCTCCCACCTCCAAAGACGTGCACCTGGGGATAGGTTGATTAGCAACACTAAATTGGCCCTAGTGTGTGAATGTGAGTGTGAATGTCTATCTGTGTTGGCCCTGTGATGAGGTGGCGACTTGTCCAGGGTGTACCCCGCCTACCGCCCGAATGCAGCTGAGATAGGCCCCAGCACCCCCGCGACCCCAAAAGGGACAAGCGGTAGAACATGGATGGATGGATGGATGAATGCGACATAATTTTTTGCGTTTAAATGGAAAAAATGACAAAGGATTTTGAAGGCAAATACATAAACACTGAAGCAATCAATCCTGTCTCAAAACACGTCAATCAGGTGTAAAGTTTGCAGTCACATTGCTTCAGTCTCAATTTACCGAAAGAGTTATTGACTTTTGAGCAACACAGTTTTACATATTGTATTTTGAAACACTGTATTTTAAAGAAACTGCATTTTTAAACATGCACATGTTGCCTATTAATTGATATTGATATATATCACTGATGTGAAAAAAAAAAAATCTAAATACAAAAAATTCTGTACATAAATTCAGTTTTCAAAAAAGCTTTGGTCATAAAGACACAAATTATCCTTCATACAGGTGTTATTAATAATGGTTTAGGTTTACAGAATTACCAAATAAATGTCGATATGTGGTATAATTTAAAGTTAAACGTAAAAAATGTCCTTTTGGGCCGAATAAGATGACTGGCGGTTAAACTGTCAACACATATGGGGAAAATGACATTTGAGAACAAAAGGATTTACAACGCATGCTCAGGCGGTTGCTATATTGCTGCTGAACTACTGAGTGAAATCTTGCGCTTTTCCAAACACTGTATTTTTAACTAAACTTCATTTTTTTGCTGTGTGCATGTGTGTTAGCGGGGCGTAGCTCATATGGTCGGACCAGGAAGAGGGATGAACTTGAGTGGCAGGTTTTTGAACACCAGCATCTTCTTGGGAGCCACCTATCTGTGACATAGAGCTGCTTGAGTTTTTTCAAATGTGCTTTTAGCTGAAGTTAGCTTAAAACAGGGCTGTCAAATGCATTTAGCTCAGGGGCCGCATGGAGGAAAATATATTCCCACGTGGACCGGACTGGTATAATATATGGCATAATAACTTACAATTACAACTACGACAATTTCAGCTTGTTTTATTTGTTTTACTTCGGCCCAAAATAGAACAAACACATTCTGAAAATGTACATATTCCAAATAATCCTCTTGACAAAACACTTCGAAGTTATTTGAAAATTCTGAGGGCAAAAAATGGTGCAGTTGCAAGAACACCATGAAGAACACAAAGAACTTAGACTTCGTCTCAGTCTATCCACAAATCCAGTAAACTGGAAGTCACAGCCTATCTCGGATTGCACAAAATACTAAATAAATAATAAATATAAACTTGTTTAGGTATCAAATACCTCATTTGTCATTTCCACATATTAATCCGATGCTAACTCAACAAATCACACAAACTGAGATAGAAACTATTCAAGAGGGTTGAGTTACTCCCTGCCATGGAGGCATCACTGTGTATTGATAGAAACATAAAAATTGTGCAATGCATGAACAATTTCAACAACCAAACTTATGAATTTAAGAGACAGAAAGTATTGCAATACATCACTAAATGTTCACTTTCTTTAAATTTCCACAGAAGACAATAATTTCCATAGAACTACGGCAAGTTGCAGTGTCCCATGCAGCATTTTAAGTGGGGTTACCAATTATTTATTTTACTCCTGAAACCTGGCATCTTTTAGTTTTCACCCGTGTATCAATATCAGGTGTCAAATCTTGAGTGGCAGATCATTTCAGGATGTTATTCAAGTGCTTGTGCGTGAGCTTTGAGCGTAGCTTTGTTTTATTGATGCTCATTACAGAGAAAACTTCCTCACAAAGAAATGTGGTTTCCCATTCACTTCCGTGAATAAATAGGAGGATGATAATTTTTCTTGGAACAATCTGCGTCCGCTTTTCTCTTTTTTGACAGAGACATTTTGTGAAAAAGAGGGTGCCAAAACTCGATGTGCTCGAAGCAAAATATGTAAAACCAAAGGTTTTACGGTAGGTTCGAGGGGGAGGAGCCACAGCCCCACTTTACTGTGTACCTCATGCTTAGTATTTTTGATCAGCTGTGGTATAAACCATTTGCTTACAGTTTTTCATTTAAAAATACAGCTCATTGTTACACTTGGCAAACTCATCTCGCGGGTCGGATCGGTTGCATGTTTGACATCCCTGGCTCAAAAGGTGTAAAAATACTCTTTTTTTCTCAAGCTGCTGTGACTCCCGTTGATTCCCCAGTGGTAACTAGGGGATTAAAAACAATTGAAAGTCCGCTCGTTAGGTTAAGTAATTGCATCAGAAAAGAAGCAGGAGGTTTGGCCAAGTAGTCAGCAATGGTGGAATTAAAAAGAAAGCGGTCCGTTGATGCATAGTGGCCTCTGTTTTTCACTCCTTAAAGGTGCCACATGTAATAATTTCATGTCAAGTCATTAAATGTCCCTGATAGGTCAAAAGGCATTAATAAATCATCTTATTTTCGAATACCTTTATAACTCATAACATTAGTTCAGCCGGGATATGCTAATTTCAAAATTAGATTTACAGCTCTGAAATCTTGTTATTGTTTTCATTTCGATGCCCCGCCCTCCACCGTTTGACCAATTAGAAAGTCAGTGAGTGTGTCACATCCAGGTTGCCAGTAACGCAGCGCCCTCTTCGTCGAGCTACTGCCACTGGTAAAGTTACTAAACATGTCAGACCTTAGTAAATCTAAAAGGCGTCGTTACGATTCTCAACTTATTCATGACGAAGCCAGGAACAAAACAAGGATTTGTATCAGGGATGCCTCTGAAAGATGGAGACGATCGAAGGCGGAGAAGATTTTTTTCATCTGACGCCAAACTTGCTAATTTCCTCCTTGATAGGTAAGTCAGGCATTCCCGTTTTTTTATTACTTGTAATAAATGGAAATGGACATTTCTATGTAAACTATATTGTCCAACACAGTCTATGATCTTGTCTAACAAAGCTACTATGTTCCAGCCACGAATGCTTAGCATGCTTGCTTGATCAATGACACATCGACATATAGGCTAACGGGGAAATGGATTGAGTGGGTTGATCGAATCACAGTTCAAAATGGCGCCGGTGTGTCTGGCTCGCCGCTTGTCTATGATCACTATTGTCTGTTTTGTGGTTATTTTGACGTGTGTTTCGAGGACCATCGTCTCACTTCTAGTGTATGAACGCTAGGAGTTGTTGAGGATTGGGGAGTCGGTACGGCCATGTGAACTTTACAATGCAAGAGACTCTGATTCATTTTTTCCTGCTAACCTACCCGAGAGCTTCCGGGTAAACGCGCCGCTGCCCAGGAAGCGGAAACACCGAGGAGTACGATCTGGCCGACTGCTAAAAGTGAAAGCTTGGTTGGCACTGTATCCTGACGCGGTGAGGTCCTCTGCACTTCCCTGGGAGTACAGCGACTGTTTTGGTCGCTATTCGTCACAGCGCGCGCTTCGACTGGTCGGGTCTTGGTTGGTGCCAATCATCGGACAGCGGGAGGATCCCTGCGCGCTGCGCCCTCTTCGCTCATTTCACTCGGGCTCAGGTGGCGTGTCCCTGGCTAATCTTCGGCCGCTGAGCTGGGCACCGCACGTGGCTAAAACAACGTCTAGAAGGTGTGCACTTGTGAATGCGAGATCCGTGATGAACAAGACTTTCGTTCTCCAGGACTTTTTCTCATCACGCTCTTTGGATATACTGTTCTTGACAGAAACCTGGATCGGCACCGGTGAGTCTGCTGCTTTTTCAGAGCTATTGCCTCCAGACTGTACCTTCATTAACACGCCGAGAACAAGCGGGGGTTTAGCTATTGTTTTAAAGGAAAGCGTTCATCATAAGGTGATCGTGGTGTGGTCTTTTCCCTCCTTTGAACTGAGCTGTTTCGAGCTGCGACAGACTGATCCGGTATTTTGTGCTGTAATCTACAGACCACCAAAGCACAACAAAGACTTTATCAAGGACTTTTCGGACTTCATTGCTTTTAGTCTGGTGCGCTACGACAAGATTTTAATCGTCGGGGATTTTAATGTAAACGTTTGTTGTCCTTCTAATCCCATGGCCGGAGAGTTTTTGGACTTGATGGAAGGTTTTATTTTGGCTCAGCATGTTACTGGTCCAACACATGTACACGGACACACTCTAGACCTTGTACTGTCTTATGGTTTTAATGTTGACAATGTCGTTGTTGGTGATGCTGTGTTTTCCGATCACAGTCCTGTTATGTTCAAATTAAGTTTGGACCCTGATGTAAAACCGCCTGCCGTGCGTCATGGGCGTGTTATTAGGTCTGACACTGCAGCCGCCTTTTCTTCTTTGTTCACTGAGTCCATGCAGAGTATATCACACTCTGCAGACACTGAACAATTGATGTGCTCTTTTATTTCAACATGTTCTGAAATTCTGGACAGTATAGCGCCCCTCAGAGCTATACGTCCAAAGTCAAAACAGGAGCCTTGGCTCAATAACACCACACGCACAGCTCGGCGTGAGTGGCGAAGGGCGGAACATAAGTGGAAAGGGGATAGCTTGGAGGTCTCTTATTAAATTTTAAAAGAAAGCTGTAGGAATTATCAAAGTGTGGTTAATGCTGAGAAAACTAAATATCTGTCAGACTTAATTTCAAATATTGTCAGCACGCCATGTGTTCTTTATAAATCTATAAATTCTGTTCTTAATCCGAACCCAGCCATTTCACTAGAGATGACAAATGAAACTTGTGAAAAATGTCTCTCCTTTTTTACTGACAAGGTTGCAACTATTCGGGCAAATCTTTCTCCTTCTCCATTGAGTTTCAATTTGTGAAATTATCGGCCCATTTCTAAATTACCTTTTATGTCAAAAATTTTGGAGAAATGTGTTTTGGCGCAACTGCAGCCTTTTTAGATGAAAATAGCACTTTAGATCCATTTCAGTCTGGATACAAAGCTTTGCACAGTACTGAATCTGCACTTTTAAAGGTTTTTAATGATTTGCTTTTAATGTCTGACTCTGGCAGCTCTGCCATTTTAGTACTTTTAGATCTTACAGCTGCCTTTGACACAGTCGACCACACAATTCTTTTAGACCGCCTGAGAAACTGTGTGGGTGTCAGGGGGACTGCATTAGAGTGGTTCAGATCCTACCTGTCAGAGAGGTCCTTTTCTGTCAGGCTGGGGGACGCCACCTCTTCTTCTGCTTCGCTTTACTGTGGTGTCCCCCAGGGATCTATTCTAGGCCCCATCCTTTTCGCTCTATAACTCCTCCCGATTGGAGAGATTTTTAAGAGGCATGGAGTGTCTTATCACTTTTATGCAGACGACTGCTAAATTTATATGCCGATTTCAAAAGGCCACGACCCCCTGATACCCATTCTCAACTGTCTATGCGACGTCAAGGCTTGGTTAGCCCAGAATGTTTTAATAATGAATGAGGGAAAAACGGAAATTTTACTTTTTGGTCCGGCCCTCACTGACTTGGGACCATTGCAAAATTATGTGCGTCCTAAAGTCACGAGCCTTGGCGTCACTATAGACAGCGATTTTAAACTTGACAAACAAGTCAATGGCGTTTTAAAATCGTATTTTTATCATGTTTGTCTTTTAGCAAAGGTAAAACCATTTTTATCTTTTAACATTTTTGAACAAGTCGTGCATGCTTTTATTTTTAGTCGCCTGGACTACTGCAATACACTTTATGCTGGCATTAGCCAAAAAGCTCTCCCCCGGTTGCAGTTAGTCCAGAACGCGGCAGCACGACTTTTAACAGGGGCCAGGAAACGCCAGCATATAACCCCAATTCTTAAGAGTTTGCACTGGCTCCCTGTTCATCTTAGAATTGATTTTAAAACCTTGCTGTTTGTTTTTAAAGCTTTACATGGACTGGCACCTCAGTATATCTCGGACCTCATCCAAATTTACAATCCTGCGCGCGCTCTGAGGTCCAAGAGCCAGCTCCAGCTCGTAGTGCCCAAGACCAGACTTAAAACCAGGGGAGACAGGGCCTTCTCTGTGGTCGGCCCTAAACTCTGGAACACTCTGCCCCTCCATGTTCGAACTGCTCCCACAGTGGAGTGTTTTAAGTCTCGTCTTAAAGGCCTACTGAAACCCACTACTACCGACCACGCAGTCTGATAGTTTGTATATCAATGATGAAATGTTAACATTGCAACACATGCCAATACGGCCGGGTTAATTTATAAAGTGCAATTTTAAATTTCCCGCTAAACTTCCGGTTGAAAACGTCTTTGTATGATGACGTATGCGAGTGACGTCACTAGTTAAACGGAAGTATTGGTACACCTTTGAATCCAATACAAAAAAGCTCTGTTTTCATCTCAAAATTCCACAGTATTCTGGACATCTGTGTTGGTGAATCTTTTGCAATTTGTTTAATGAACAATGAAGACTGCAAAGAAGAAAGTTGTAGGTGGGATCGGTGTATTAGCGGCTGGCTGTAGCAACACAACCAGGAGGACTTTGACTTGGATAGGAGACGCGCTAGCCGCCGACCGCACGGATGATCGGGTGAAGTCCTTCGTCCTTCCGTCGATCGCTGGAACGCAGGTGAGCACGGGTGTTGATGAGCAGATGAGGGCTGGCTGGCGTAGGTGGAGCGCTAATATTTTTATCATAGCTCTGTGAGGTCCGGTTGCTAAGTTAGCTTCAATGGCGTCGTTAGCAACAGCATTGTTAATCTTCGCAAAGCTGGAAAGCATTAACCGTGTATTTAGATGTCCAGGGTTTAATAGTATTGTTGATTTTTTGTCTATTTTTCCAGTCAGGGGTTTATTTCGTCTGTTTATATCTGCATTTGAGCCCGATGCTCCGATAGCTCCGTAGCTAAAGTGTTTCGCCGATGTATTGTCGTGGAGATAAAAGTCACTGTGAATGTCCATTTCACGTTCTCGACTCTCATTTTCAAGAGGACATAGTATCCGAGGTGGTTTAAAATACAAATCCGTGATCCACAATAGAAAAAGGAGAAAGTGTGGAATCCAGTGAGCTCTTGTACCTAAGTTACGGTCAGAGCGAAAAAAGATACGTCCTACACTGCACTATAGTCCTTCACTCTCACTTTCTTCATCCACAAATCTTTCATCCTCGCTCAAATAATGGGGTAATCGTCGCTTTCTCGGTCCAAATCTCTCTCGCTGCTGGTGTAAACAATAGGGAAATGTGAGCAGCACTCCAGCTTGTGACGTCACGCTACTTCCGGTAGGGGCAAGGCTTTTTTTTATCAGCGACCAAAAGTTGTGAACTTTATCGTTGTTGTTCTCTACTAAATCCTTTCAGCAAAAATATGGCAATATTGCAAAATGATCAAGTATGACACATAGAATGGATCTGCTATCCCCGTTTAAATAAAAAAAAATAATTTCAGTAGGCCTTTAAGACCCACTTTTATTCTCTGGCTTTTAACACTACGTGAGTTGTGTGGTCCTCTGTTGTCCTCTGTGTTTTTAAAATGTTGATTTCAATTTACTGTTTTAATTGGTTTTACCCATTAAAATAGTTTTTAATCATATTCATTTTATATTGTTTTTATATTGGTTTTATATGTATTTATTTTTGTTGTGCAGCACTTTGGAAACATTTTGTTTTTTAAATGTGCTATATAAATAAAGTGGATTGGATTGGATTGGAAATATACTGTATGCCCGTTAGCCTGTATGTTGATGTGTCATCCAACTGACAGAGCAAAATATATTTTGGACAAATAAAACCTATGTGGATATGGGTAGTGTCAGTGCCTATTTCGTTCTCAATATGCTGATACACTGAGGAAATGCGTTACAACATTAGCACAGCTAGTTGCGGTTTCTGGTACTGCATGTGCATCAAACACATATGGGGTGGTATTTGCTTGGCACAATATAATGCATTACATGTAATGATTTTCTACTTTGTGTATTGACATGGTAGTAGGCAATATGATTTATGCGTAACATGGTTTTTGCGTAACGTGGGTTGGCTCATAGAAACGCTCTTGGCACTGAAAGATGGTGATTGATTGATTGAGTAAAACATTTTTCAAACATGAACACACTTACAGTATAATACATCACACATAATTTCATATCAATTCTGTTTACAGCATGTCTGAAAAGGAGTAGGAAGAAGCAAAGCGTATTTAATCCTACCCTTTTCCTACTTCAGAGCGTTTACAAATATATATGTTAATTTACTGTCTTCTTTTTGTAACACAATTACATCAGTGAATGATTAATACAGCAGTTCTTGCAATGTATAATTAAGCCAGTCATGATAAACATACTGAAATGAAGAATATCCCGTTTTCAATACGGTTGAAGGTATTTCTCATAATTCTTCTTCCGTGTACTTTTTTAAGCACTATTAATTTGAACAACCTCTTAAACTGGATCATATCAGTACATTGTTTAACTCTGCTTACCGTATTTCCTTGAATAGCCGCAGTGGCGTTAATTAATTTAAAACCTCCTGTCACACCTGCGTTTACCGGAAACCGGCGGGATGGCCGTGCATGCGGTAATTATTTTAAAACCTCTTCTCACTCCGGCGTTTACCAAAAGGAATCCATAAAATTTAGGCGTGCGCTTTGAGTGTGATGTAAGCATACCATCATGAAAAGCACATTTAATTAAAAAAACGTTATTATGGTCTTACTTGTACTTATAAATGGAGTCCATTTGCAGCTCCTTCTGACCAAAAGCATCGATAACTTGTTTATAGAAGTCTTCCTTATTTTCTTTCTTCAGTTTTAAAAGTCTCTGTTTCGATGGAGATATTCCTTTAATTATTACATCCTGCTTCGATTGAAAGTCCAGTTTAGAAAACTGTTTTATTTTAGATACCGGTATGTAATCCTTGTTAAAAGGAAGAAAAAAAAATCTCTTGCTGCGTGTGTTCACTTCTTCTGCAGTACCGGAAGTCGCAAGAAGGATCACTAGCGCGGCAGCGCCCTCTACCACCAGGAGGCGGGAGTCATTTAATGACTTATACAGTATTTCACACACGCAGCTACGGTATATTAATAAAACATAGCTGCTTACTGTTCTCTTTAGCATACTGTACCGGTATTCAATAGCTTGGACCTTAAATCCTACTGAAAAGCTCTTTATCTTTTTTCCTTTGTGCGATTGTAAACTACTGAAAGCAGCTTCCTCCATTTTGAAAATGAGGACAGATGCGTCACTCGTGACGTAACGAATTTGACCCGGTGGAAGTTCTAGCCATATGTTAAATATTTAGCGAAACGAGTTTGACCCGGCGAAAATTATAGACATGCGATAATAAAATTAATATTTTGCGAAACGAATTTGATCCAGCTTCAATAATAAACCGGCGATAAGGCCAAGCATGCGTTAATTATTTTGAGAAACGAGTTTGACCCGTGCGAATACTATATTCCCTGCGCCAATTCAAGGAAATACGGTAATCCATTCCATATTATAATTCCACATACTGATATGCTAAAGGTCTTGAATGTTGTATGTGCATACAAATGTTTTAAGTTAGCTTTTCCTCTAAAGTTATATTTCTCCTCTTTAGTTGAGAAGAATTGTTGTACGTTCTTGGGTAACAGGTTATAGTTTGCTTTGTACATAATTTTAGCTGTTTGCAATTTTACCAAATCGTTGAATTTCCATATTTTTGATTCAATAAATAAAGTGTTTTAATGTTCTCTATATCCAACATTATTTATCAGTCTAACTGATCTTTTTTGTAACACGGTTAGTGAATGAAGCACACATTTGTAGTTATTTCCCCATATTTATGCACAATAACTCAGATATGATAACACTAGCGAGCAGTAGAGAATATGGAGTGATTTTTGGTCCAAAACATATTTTGCTTTGTTCATTATTGAAATATTGCTGGCCACCAATTTTTTATATGAGATTTCCAGTTAATTTTATAATCTATTAATACACCCAAAAATATAGTTTCTTTTACCCTTTCAATGTCTACTCCGTCTATTTGTATTTGTGTATGATGCTCTTTTGATGTGCGTAAATGGAAGAGAATGTAGTGTGCCAGGTTGGATGCAACATGGACTTATGCTGACCGAAATGTGGTGGTAATTTTACTGTTGGCCTTGGCTTAATATCAAAGTAGGGCTATGCGATATATAATATATTATTATATATAATTATTTTGATGGTGGTCTGTGCGGTCAAACTAGACATTTTAGCAGGGTAATGCCAACAATCTGTCTCGACACCCGACTAAAATATTTATGTGTAACTTTACAAATACATTTGGCTAATCAACATTAGTAAAATGTGGCATAATTACTTAGTAAACCATCTTGCAAGAAGCATAAACAAGAGAAACCCACAGCGTAGGACTCGTCCATTGCCGATTAAAGTTCCTTGGAGTAGGATTCGAATTCGGCTGCGTATCTGGCAACCTCAGTTAGGGTGAGTGGGAGGGGACTACAGAAGTTTGACCGTGATTGCAGTACCATTTCTGGTCACATTACTACATATGGCACATTTAATGCTTGCAGTTCTAAGTTCTTTTAATTGCTGTTAGCCTGTCAAACTTAAATCTCAGACAAAACTGCGGTCCGGTTTCATTCTAAGCAGTATACTACTGAACAGAGAATACATGGTGACACAAGTATGTGAGATGCTTTCCTTTCCTTTCTCTACAATCTTATTTAAAGATAAAAATACTATGGTAGCTTTGCTACCATATGTAGTTGTTTTGGGAGAATTTAACCAAATAGAGATACCTAAAATAGTTGTATGTTTAATTGTGGCACCATAGTCTTTTTACAAATTGAACTTTAAACTTTTGAATGTCATTTAAAGTATGTTAAAACAATTTGAAACACGTTAACTGCATGACTCTTATCTTGGTTTGTTTAGCTTTCAACACTATATGAAACGTGCAAAAAAATTTGTTTTTAAACAAAACCGATTTTAGGAGCTAAAACTATCTATGTGCCCAAACCAGTGTGTTCGTTTTAGTTTATATTTTTTCATATCCCCAATAAACATTTATTTTGACAAATATTAATCTTAATGGTGTGTTTTTATGAAGGCCAAACAGACACCACTATATTTCTAATTCAACTTATTTCAAACTCGTCACAGAACAATGGTAAATCTCCATGTTGTTATACATATGTAGGCAGACGTTGCCAACTCAATTATAATTATGATTAAAACTGCAGATTAACTTTCTTTTTTTGATTCTTAGTTGTTTTTTTAATCAATTTTGTTCTGTATTGATAAATAGATACATTTGATCAAAATAATGGAGGGTTGTGAAATTCACTAACGAACCATATCTAATGACTGGCTCATTAACATGAAGGACGGAATTGGGACGATGCAGTGATTTTATAATAGCTTGACATGACAGTGGAGAAATATTTACATTGCGCTCTTTAAACCAAGGCAAAAGCAGTGGCAGCTTTGCACATGCGCATTTTATTTACAGTCTGCAGGTGTGTGGCTCTCCTGTCTGCACTGACATGCAGCGCTGAAATTTTACCGCAGCAGCCACGGTAAGTGCTGCGACCGCCCTCGTCATTTGCCGTAATGCCCCAAAAATTGACCAACATTTGCGGAAAGAACATGCCGTGACCGCCCTTGACTTTTTACTTGTTAATGGACGAGGGATGTAACGGTATAATGATAATTTGCGATAGTTCCCGACGGTTAATAATACCGTTAAATGTTTTAATTACCGAAAAACCATAATTTATTCATGCATTTTAGGCAACACAAATGCATTAATAAATGCAAACACCGCTAGTGCGCAACGGGATAATCATGGCGGACCAACGACACTGACTTTGCCGCGGAGATTTCCCCTCGGATTAAACGGAGCCAAGCGCTTCTTTTAACGTCATTTTCCCTCACTTCCCACCGTGCGTTCAAGAGTGCACTGCTGTGTTTAGATGGAGACAGGTGGGGACAATATTGGAGACACTTGTCCCCACACTGAAAGTACACAGCGAAGGAGACAACTATTTGATGTTTTGCAGCAGGCGATGTGTCGTGAAAGGCCTACTGAAACCCACTACTACCGACCACGCAGTCTGATAGTTTATATATCAATGATGAAATCTTAACATTATAACACATGCCAATACGGCCGGGTTAACTTATAAAGTGACATTTTAAATTTGCCGCTAAACTTCCGGTTCGAAACGCCTCTGAGGATGACGTATGCGCGTGACGTAAACCGGCGAACACGGGTATGCCTTCCACATTGAAGCCAATACGAAAAAGCTCTGTTTTCATTTCATAATTCCACAGTATTCTGGACATCTGTGTTCGTGAATCTGTTTCAATCATGTTCATTGCATTATGAAGAAGGAAGCTGAGCAAGCAAAGAAGAAAGTTGTCGGTGCGAAATGGACGTATTTTTCGAACGTAGTCAGCCACAACAGTACACAGCCAGCGCTTCTTTGTTTACATTCCCGAAAGATGCAGTCAAGATGGAAGAACTCGGATAACAGAGACTCTAACCAGGAGGACATTTGACTTGGATACACAGACGCCTGTAGAGAACTGGGACAACACAGACTCTTACCAGGATTACTTTGATTTGGATGACAAAGACGCAGACGTGCTACTGTGAGTATGCAGCTTTGGCTTTTTTTTGCGTATGTACGTAACTTTTTAAAAATATATAAGCTTTATGAACCTTGGGTTAGGTGAACGGTCTTTTGGGCTGAGTGATTGTGTGTGTTGATCATGTGTTTGAATTGTATTGGCGTGTTCTATGGAGCTAGGAGCTAGCAGAGGAGCTAGGAGCTAGCATAACACGTACCGTACCGTACGTGCGCGTCACGTACGTAACTTTTTAAAAATATATAAGCTTTATGAACCTTGGGTTAGGTGAACGGTCTTTTGGGCTGAGTGATTGTGTGTGTTGATCAGGTGTTTGAATTGTATTGGCGTGTTCTATGGAGCTAGGAGCTAGCAGAGGAGCTAGCATAACAAACACGCAGGTGTTATTATGCAGGATTAATTTGTGGCATATTAAATATAAGCCTGGTTGTGTTGTGGCTAATAGAGTATATATATATGTCTTGTGTTTATTTACTGTTGTAGTCATTCCCAGCTGAATATCAGGTACCGTGAGTATGCAGCCTTGGCTGCTAAACATTCGATAACTTGACCGTATGTGCGCGTCACGTACGTAACTTTTTAAAAATATATAAGCTTTATGAACCTTGGGTTAGGTAAACGGTCTTTTGGGCTGAGTGATTGTGTGTGTTGATCAGGTGTTTGAATTGTATTGGCGTGTTCTATGGAGCTAGGAGCTAGCAGAGGAGCTAGGAGCTAGCATAACAAACACGCAGGTGTTTTTATGCAGGATTAATTTGTGGCATATTAAATATAAGCCTGGTTGTGTTGTGGCTAATAGAGTATATATATGTCTTGTGTTTATTTACTGTTGTAGTCATTCCCAGCTGAATATCAGGTCACCCCCGGCTCTCACAGCATCTTCCCTATCTGAATAGCTTCAACTCCCCACTAGTCCTTCACTTGCACTTTACTCATCCACAAATCTTTCATCCTCGCTCAAATTAATGGGGAAATTGTCGCTTTCTCGGTCCGAATCTCTCTCACTTCATGCGGCCATCATTGTAAACAATAGGGAACTTTGCGTATATGTTCAACTGACTACGTCACGCTACTTCCGGTAGGTGCAAGCCTTTTTTTTATCAGATACCAAAAGTTGCAATCTTTATCGTCGTTGTTCTATACTAAATCCTTTCAGCAAAAATATGGCAATATCGCGAAATGATCAAGTATGACACATAGAATAGATCTGCTATCCCCGTTTAAATTAAAAAAATTCATTTCAGTAGGCCTTGAACGTTGTCACAACTTGTTTATGAAGTCTTTAGTTTGTTTACTGGGATGTTCACTCCTCCTTTATTTAACTGTGTCAGTGTTCAAATAACATCAATACTAGCCCAAATGTTTTGTCATTTCATTGAATTGAACGCAGGCGGTGAAGATTGTTTATTCGATGTGAGAGGTGTCACTCTGGGATTTTTTTGTTGGCCAAAATGTTGTAATGAAACACTAGGGAAGCGTTGGAGAAGAACAAAGCTTGTCTATTAGACTTCATCTTCATTAGCCAAACTGCTTTGTGTGTTATTTTGATATAAAAAAGTAAACACCAGTTGTTTTTTTTACATTAATTGTTTTTTTCATGTCACTAAGGTGTTACTTCAAAAAACATACATGTGACACATAATTTTGTTAATGTTTTAGATAGATAGATAGATAGATAGATAGATAGATAGATAGATAGATAGATAGATAGATAGATAGATAGATAGATAGATAGATAGATAGATAGATAGATAGATAGATAGTACTTTATTGATGCATTCAGGAGAGTTCCCTCAGGAAAATTTTATTCTTGTGTATATCCATCCATCCATCCATTTTCTACCGCTTATTCCCTTCGGGGTCGCGGGGGCGCTGGAGCCTATAGTTAATTCCTATACAAGTACAAGTACAAGTCTTAAGTTTATTCACAATACCATAGAACAATTACAATAGTAGTGAATATCATTTAAAGATATTGGTAAGTGAAAGGGTCCCCCAAATAAGCTAGAAGAAGCTTTTGACAGGGGGTCCAGAGGACAGTATATACATGGGATGATGAAAAATGGTAGCAAGCACAACAACAACAAAAAACAACAACAACGCTATATGATAAACACAAGATAATAGTACTAAAGCACGCATACACATACACACATACATTCATTCGACCATGCAAAACCCAACAGTAGTCAACCCCACATGAGGCATTAAAGATAGGTGGTTAATAGGTAAGTTTTCAGTTTCTTTTTGAAGTTGGAGAATGGATACCGCATCTTGAGGCTCTCATTAAGCCGGTTCCAAATCTTAGGTCCCCTGCATACAACACTTCGATCGGTACAAGCCAGTAGACGAAGTTTACCTGATATCAGATCTAAGTTACGAGTGTTGTGGGCATGCTGGGGATGGTAGATAGGAACCAAGCTACAGAGCCTCAGATTCAGCCTGTGAATGACTTGATAGGTTAAACAAGCATTTTGATAAATATTGAACTCTGTCAGTCTTAAGAAATGATATTTATGAAATAGATGTCGAGTGGGGGCATTAAACTTGGACCATGACAGGGCCCGTATGATTTTCTTTTGCATGGATTCTAATTTGTGAAGGTAGGTAGGGAAGGTGTTACACCAGATGACATTACAGTAGTTTAGATGTGGTTCAAAGAGAGTTTTATATAGGGTAAGTAGAGCATACAGAGGAAGATAATGACGAAGGTGAAAGAACAGGCCAACATATTTGGATAATTTGTAGGGATGTCCGATAATGGCTTTTTGCCGATATCCGATATGCCGATATTGTCCAACTCTTTAATTACCGATACCGATATCAACCGATACCGATATCAACCGATATATACAGTCGTGGAATTAACACATTATTATGCCTAACTTGGACAACCAGGTATGGTGAAGATAAGGTACTTTTTAAAAAAATTAATCAAATAAAATAAGATAAATAAATTAAAAACAGTTTCTTGAATAAAAAAGAAAGTAAAACAATATAAAAACAGTTACATAGAAACAAGTAATTAATGAAAATTTGTAAAATTAACTGTTAAAGGTTAGTATTATTAGTGGACCAGCAGCACGCACAATCATGTGTGCTTACGGACTGTATCCCTTGCAGACTGTATTGATATATATTGATATATAATGTAGGAACCAGAATATTAATAACAGAAAGAAACAACCCTTTTGTGTGAATGAGTGTAAATGGGGGAGGGAGGTTTTTTGGGTTGGTGCACTAATTGTAAGTGTATCTTGTGTTTTTTATGTGGATTTAATAAAAAAAAAACCAAAACAAAAAAAAACGATACTGATAATAAAAAAACCGATACCGATAATTTCCGATATTACATTTTAACGCATTTATCGGCCGATAATATCGGCAGAACGATATTATCGGACATCTCTAATAATTTGTTTAACAGATGGCTAATGTGACATTTGAAATTGAGGTATTCGTCAATGATGACCCCCAGGAATTTTGTGGAATACACTCTCTGTATTTCCTGCCCATTGATGTTGACATGGCAGTGCTCAGTATTTGTCCGGTTTTTATTAGAATGAAATAGAATACATTTTGTTTTATTAACATTATGAAAGAGCTTATTACATTTGAACTAGGAATCCACTTTCACAAGCGCTGAATTGACAGTTACTTGCAGATCGTGGAGGCTCCTGTGTGAGGTAAACAAATTTGTATCATCAGCAAAAATTATTTTATGAAACGTTTCTGAGGAGTTTACAAAATCATTTATGTATAGGATAAAAAGGAGAGGCCCCAAGATGGATCCCTGGGGAACCCCATAATTTATGGTCATACAGGGTGAATTGTGATCATTGACGAATACACATTGTTGCCTTCCGTATAGGTAAGAACGAAACCAATCGAGAGGTACCCCTCTGACACCATAGTGATATAGCTTATATAATAAAATCTCAAAGTCTATTGTGTCAAAGGCCTTGGACAGATCCAAAAAAATACCAATACCACATTTTCCTTCTTCGATACAGTCATTGACCTTTTCCAAGAGGTCGAGTATAGCCATACAGGTGGTACATTTTTTACGAAAACCATATTGGGAGGGGACAAGGATATCTAGTTTTTCTAGAAAGCCATTCAGTCGGTTATAGACCACTTTCTCAAATATTTTTGAAAATGGTGGTAAAATTGAAATTGGCCTATAGTTGTTCATATCGTTTTTATCACCTGATTTAAAAATTGGGATTACTTTTGCCACTTTGGACATTTTGGGTACAATGCCAGCACTAAGTGACAGGTTGATACAGTGACAAAGAGGATTTGTGATCACATTTGCTATGGCTTTCAAGATTTTGCTACATATCCCGTCCACTCCAGCTGTATGTGATTACTTCAGGTCCATAATGATCGTATAAAGCTCATTGATGTCGGTTGGCTGCATGAAAAAGGAGCTAGGGTAGCTGCCTGATAAAAATTCTTTAAAGGAATACCCTGGAGGTTGACTTATTTTACTAGATATGTTTTCCCCAGTAGAAGCAAAAAAGGTATTAAAACTATTGGCAAGATCAGCCTTATTTGACCCTGTATCCGGAACAACAGGGGCCTTATGTCCCTTGTTGAGAACAGTATTCAACACGTTCCATGTTCTCCTACAATCCCCCTGCGATGCTTGTAATAGTTCAGAATAATAGTTGCGCTTACTTTTCCTGATAATATGAGTTAATTTATTTCTATAATTTGTGTATTTTTCTTTGTTGACAGTGGTAGGGTTCGAAATAAAACATTTGTAGAGTTTATTCTTTTGTCTGATGGACTTTAAGATCCCCCTTGTAATCCAGGGATTTTTTTCTGAGGTATGATTTTTGATAGTTTTTTCAGGGATTGTTTCCTGAATAGCATCCTGAATCATTTTAATCAGGTTTTCATATGCAACTTCGGGACAGGTGCAATTAAACACAGAGTCCCATTGCCTGGCAAGCAGATTATTATTTAGGTGTTGTAGAGTTGTATTGTTGAGTATTTTGGTTTTACCTTTAGGAGGTGGGGGGGGGGGGGGGGGGGGGGTTTGCCAGAGTCAAAGAATAGTATTATGGGAAAGTGGTCTGTGATATCGGATTGCACCACCCCTGTCACGAGCTTTGTATTCCGGATGTTGGTAATAATGTTATCGATTATTGTTTTAGAGGCATCTGTGACTCGAGTGAACCTATTGATGGTGGGGAAGAAGGAAGAGGAATGTAACGTGTTGATAAAATTCAGTTTTGCTCCATCGTCCTTGGAAATATCAATATTAAAGTCTCCAAGAAGGATACAGTTTTTGTTTAGTTTATTTAGACTGAGTAATAGTTCATCCAATTTGGAAAGAAAAGTGTCAAGAGGTGAGTCAGGAGGACGATAGAGTACTCCAACAATTAACTTTTTCCCTTCGTTTTCCATGAACAAGGATTCATAGAGATCATCTTCTAGGGTGATGTTGCATACTTTGGCATGAAGATTGTTCCGGACATAGAGGCACACACCTCCACCTCTTCCACTAGGTCTATTTTTTGCATGAAAATTGTATCCATCCAGTCCAAACAGATCAATATAAGAGGAATCAGAAAGCCACGATTCACTACAGGCAATAAAGTCAAACATACAGCTCATATTGGAAAGTAGAGAAACTAAATCAGTGTGATGTTTAATCAGGCTTCTAATATTCAAATGTAAAAATGAGTAACTATAAAGATCATATAAGGACTTTAATTGCTCAGGATCATAGACATTGCAGTTTATATTATTCTCAATACCAAAACAGTGCTGTAAATCTCCAATTCTGTCAAGGTCTTCAAAACCCATAAAATAATATATGAAAGTAGTCAGGGTTGCCTGCTGGGATGGCATTCAAACAGTAAATACTCATACATGGACACTCCCATTCACACACACTCGTACCATACATACTGGAAAATGCTGCTTCCATTTAGCATAGGATCGCATCAATCCCCTTCAATGTATGAATATGACATGACATGCCGAGAAAAATAAACATTCACGCACCTCCCCCAACCCGTCACCAACCCACCAAATGTCACGCGTAGTCACCCCGATGGGCATATGAGTCCCACGAAAACGTAAAAGTTCCTACCAAAAAGGAGAGGTCCTAACTAGCAGTCAGGTTTTGGACCAGTTCAGAGGCACATCAGCGCCACCCCGCGAGGTAAAAAGAAATTGCGGCCAATACGAGACCAAAACAATAACAAGAATGTCACGTGTGTATCAGAGCCAGGTGTAGCCTGCGCTAATCTCACTTCAGAGAAAACCAAAACAGCAACAAACGCTGTGAACAATATGAGGAACATCAACGCATGGGATTGTACATATTGACTTTAAAGCGCAACGTGAAGGCGTGGGCTGGTAGATCAGTTAGGAGAGATGTGTGTAAATGTCAACATTACTCTACTCCGAGAAAGTTAAGGTGTGTTAGCTAGCTAGCTAACATTAGCCTTACCGTATAGCAAGTCACGTTAGCCGTTTTGCCGCCTCAGTAGCTGGCTCAACACCCAAGTTGCAGCTAGCGGCTCGGGTCGCGATGAATGCCTTAGCCTCATCGACCGAGGAGAGGGATCTCCTGCCTGTCTCCACCATGATGGAAAGTTTGGCCGGGTAGCGCAGGGCAGGTCTGAGACCTAGCTTGAAGAGCTTCGACATGACATCGCTTTACTCCTTTCGCTGATCGACAACTTCGGGTGGATAATCCTCAAAGACCAAGATAGAGTGACCACGGAACTTCAGCTTTCCTCTCTTGGACCGGGCTTCCAGGATAATTGCGTCCTTTTCCTGGAACCTAAGGAGCTTGATGATAACCGGTCTCGGTCGCTGGCATGCTGGAGGTTTGGGGGCGAGGGACCTGTGGGCGCGCTCGCATTCGGGTGGGGAGTCCAGGATGTCGCTGAAGACTTCCACCAGCATGTTGGAGAAGAAAGCAGTAGGTTGTGGACCCTCAATGGATTCAGGTAAGCCAATTATTCTGATGTTATTGCGGCGGCTGCGGGACTCAAGGTCCAAAACTTTGACTGCCAGTTTGGTATTTTTGCCTGCTAGTGCTGTAATGGATGTTTCCAGAGTTCGCACGCGGCTCTCCAGGTCATTAGCCGTAATCTCAAGAGTTCGCAGACACTGTGGCTTGTACTTCGTCCAGTTTGCTCTCTATAGCTGCGAGCGAAGTTTTGAAGTCTTTGGATAGAGATTCCCGATGGGACTCGAGCAGAGTGGTCAAAGACGCCATAGACAGTTCGGGTTCCGCGTCAGTCTGATTTCCTCTGGTTTTCGGCATTTTTAGAATCAGAGAATAAACATGTGCAAACAGCAAACTTACTGGTTTAATGTGTTGTTAGGAGAGAGTTAGTATCGGCGGATTTAAGGTTAATTAGGCATGAAGGAGCGAGACGCGACACACTCAGCCTGCTACCATGTAGTCCCTCATCTCAATCAATACGACATATTTCTGCTGAAACTCTTAATGGATCTGTCCCGATACATCATCTACATCTACATATAAATGTACATAATTAAAAATAAATAAAAACTCTCTCTATCAAAATGTAAAAATAGAGATAAAGCCATCATGAAATTACAAAAAGCTGACAAGTTTATATTATTAAAGAATAAAAAAAACTAATATTTTTTTTTAGCTATATGGATAATGTTTATATATAGTCTTTTTATCAGACATTACAAATGACATGATGGTATTACGTTCACACCCCAACACTGATTTACTTAACAATCAGTAATCATGATTTCAATATTGATAACAATAAACGCAAGTATTACTTTGAGCCCTAGATCTCATACATGAACACTATTGTGCGGTGATCAGCAGCCAGTTGAGGCACGTCACTCAGTTGTGCCTCAACATGGATTGTGCGCAATGATTCAGCTAACTGCTGGCCTGCTGTGCAGTGAGACCGTATTGCTATATGAATTATATTATACATTTCCATAGTTTATTTAGCTGAGGTATATAATGTACAGTGTATTTTGTCAACAACTGTATGTGTGTAAAGTATTTCTTGTGCTGAGCGATCATAAAACTGCTGCGAAGACTCACTGTGAGAGGCTCGCATCATAACCCCGCCTCCTTGTGCCAAGCACCTCCGCCGCAGAATTCACCGCCCGACGGGAGCGCCACACCAACCAAAGCCCACACCCAAACCAAAGCCCACACCCAAACCCTCCACGTGCAAGACCGAATCCACCCAAAAAAAAGTCACTTAACAAGAAGCCAAAAAGTGCAAAAACAACAATGCTCGCGTCGGAGGAGCTGCGAACGACCGCAGGGACACAACATTAGGTACACCTGCAGACTGCAGCACGGATTTCATATTTCATTCATTTACAACTCCTCCAACACGAACACCACTGTTCCCGCACTTATAAGTAAAGGTAAGACCATAATAACGTTTTTTTATTAAATGTGCTTTTTTGTGTGCTACAGTTTCTATGTGTAAAGTTAAAGTACCAATGATTGTCACACACACACTAGGTGTGGTGAAATTTGTCCTCTGCATTTGACCCATCCCCTTGTTCACCCCCTGGGAGGTGAGGGGAGCAGTGAGCAGCAGCGGCGCCGTGCCTGAGAATAATTTTTGGTGATTTAACCCCCAATTCCAACCCTTGATGCTGAGTGCCAAGCAGGGAAGAATGCTGGTATGAGCTTTTAAACATAACCCGTTAACTGCTGCCAATCAAATGTTGAATAAGATACTCTTTAGGGTTCATATGTTTGTAAATCTGACTGTGACGAAGTCCGTGCCTCACCAGTCATGAACCTCACCGCACGTCACTGATATATATATATATATATATATATATATATATATATATATATATATATATATATATATATATATATATATATATATATATATATATATATATATATATATATATATATATACGTATATATATATATATATATATATATATATATATATATATATATATATATATATATATATATATATATATATGTATATATATATATATATATATACATATATATATATATATATATATATATGTATATATATATATATATATATACATATATATATATATATATATATATATATATATATATATATATATATATATATATATATATATATATATGTATATATATATATATGTATATATATATATATATATATGTATATATATATATATATATATATATGTATATATATATATATATATATATATATGTATATATATATATATATATATATGAAAGTAAAAATTTGAGGCCTGGATATGATGAGCTGGCTAGTGAAATGTTCAAGTTTTGTCAAAGAGAGACACACACAGACTATTTCGAGGTGAGTAAGTGACCGAGGCTGTGTACAGTAGGCAAATCATCCATCCATCCATCCATTTTCTACCGCTTATTCCCTTCGGGGTCGCGGAGGGCAATCAAATTAAGCGATTTATTTAAGTGTGACAGTAAAGAAACATTTGAATTTAAAAGCTAGGAACTCAGAAAATATTCCGACTTCCCACTACAAATGGAACGCACCATACAAATCCAGACGACAAATGATTTGCGCATCCCCGAACCGCTGCAATTCCCTCTGTGTGAGCTTCTCCGCTCTGCTCGCAGCACGAGCTGACTGGCAGCACTCTTTACTGCTCGTTGATGACGCTTTTACCTCAGTCTACAAGACTCAAAAAAAGCATCCAAGACACAAAACAAGTCTCCAATAACACTGGAAGAAGTCGCTAGATTTGTCGTTGGTAGCTTTTGACAAAAAAAAGTAGCCAAGAAGATTGGAAAGTCACCAGCTATAGCGTCAAAGTTGCCGAGATGGCAAGACTGTGAACTACTGGGGAAATGACCTCATATATGATTATTATATTTGCACCATAAAATAGATCGTTTAGTCTTTAAATTGTAACTTGATCTGGAATGTGCATGCACTGGAACATTTTACTTACAGCAGCAGCGCCAAGGCAAAATAACAGCTGCCACACCTTAAAAATTAGGGTCTTTTACATGAAAACAAATGAAAGTAATACATTGTACGAATGGTTATATATAGCCTATTATTTGCGCTGTATTGTCTAAAATTTGGCTACCAAAAAACTTTGATCATCCGTAACTAAGATGCACGACAAATGACGGACTTGTGTTAAAGTACGTTCTGGCATCATGTCTGCGACATGGATGTACTTTAATACATCTGCAGACAGCGATCTATAAGTTGTGTAAAGTGCCAATATTCAAGAGGACAGTGGTACTCTTTCAAAGAGAAACTTTGCCGGGGGGGGTCTCCAGCAGCTTGGGAGGTGGGGCAACGGCTCCTTCAACTACGGCACGCAGCCAGTCCCGCTTTGCAACCCAGCCAGACCGAACCATGCTCTTAGAGCCAATCCTTGTCCTGAAGTTACGGATCTAACTTGTCGACTTTCCTTACCCGCCTTGTTCTAACATGCCGGAGGCTGTTCACCTTGGAGACCTGCTGGGGATGGGTATACGACAGTAGGGATTGCTCTAAGACTGCGAGGGAATCTCAGCTTCCCCTAAAATATAAAAAAGTGGTCAAATATGTACAATTGTGTTTACATTTAATTGACTAATTATGCGCTAGAATGCGTTCACCTTTTGTTCAGAATCAGCTACTTTCACGACAAATGATTCTCATTGATTGTGGTAGCGTCAAAGTGCATTAAACAGTGTTGAAGCCGAGCATCCATTGCCTTCAACGGGGAAGCATAGAGTGGGTTGTTCCACTGCAGCAAAACAATTGGATAAATGCTCTGCTTTGTCCCGCCCACAGATGCCAAGTGTTTCTGGAAATGAAGTAGAAGTAGGCTCACCCTGGGCTGGCCTGGACGCTGGGCTTCCGCATGAGGCTGAATCCCTACTTGATTGACAGCAAATTCAGTGAATCAGTGATTTTAAAGTATAAACAGCATTTCGCTGTTCCTGTTGATATGGAGAATTTTTACGATGTTTTGAATGTAATTTTCTTTGTCAAATCTAGCATCTTTTATCGGTTATTGTAAACTGCACTCATGTTTACAAAGTAGCTGAAAATGAGATTCCCCCACCCGAAAGACCAACAGCCGCCACTGATATATGGCCTGTAAATTTAATGTAAATGTAAATGGGTTATACTTGTATAGCGCTTTTCACCCTTAAAGGTACTCAAAACCAGTGTTGTTTTCGTCAACGATGACGATGACGAAATAATTTCGTTGACGCCACTTTTTTTCATGACGATAACGAGACGGTGACGAGATAAACATGTCTCTCTGATGACGAAAACATGACGAGGCGTATGTGAGTTTTCGTTGACGAGACGAGAACGGACGAAAATGTTAGTGGGTAATCTGTCAGACGTTTAAAATGCATGACATTTCTGTTTATTGTGTGTGTCAATTAAAACCACGCCCACCAACTGGCGTGCAGTGCACAACGTGCTCAACACGTCAGACTGTTGTTACTCATCAGGCAATGGACCGTGATGGCGGCGGCAGTTTTAACACAGGGGCTCGGTGGTCGCAAACGTAGAGACGACATATGGGTGTATTTTAAATATAACCCAGCAGATAATAAAACAGAGTGTATTGTGAAGGAAGACGGTGACAAATGTGGCCACAAAATATGCGGAAAAAATACGACCAACCTTAAGCGGCACCTTAAGGCTCGCCACAAGGATATTATTTCGAAGGTAAGTTACAAATGCTGTTAACATAATCGATAAATGCCATAGTAAGCTAATACATTAGTACATTTTCCACATACTCCTGGCGCAATTGGGCTGCTAACTTCAGGCTAAAGTTAGCTTTTGTTACGCTAATGTCAATTCATTATGTGTGTGTTACATTAGCAGCATGTTTAGCCATGTTTACATTCAATGACGGTGTGGTTATCTCTTTTTGAGTACGTTCTGTCAGCACGTAACTTGATATGTTAAACAGGTCGAGTTACTGCCCATTAAGGAATCAGGAATTAATTGATTATTTTATTACATGGTTTGCACAAATTAAAGAGAGTGGGGTTGTATGATATCTGTTGTAATTGCACTGGCAGACAGGGCCAAGTTGAACATATGTGTTCCTCATCCATCACTCATATTTTGGGCATGTTTATGTTCATTGTACTTTAACAAATTCTGAGAAATAAAGCCACAATTGCTGAAGTAGAATGTTTTTGTTTTTTGGCTTTTTTGGAGTAATGAACTTTGATTCCACTGTTACCACTTTATCTGTGTGTAATACACAATCCTTGGATCAGAAATTTGCTGTTGGGTGGAAACCTTATATGTCTAAAACCATTCCTTTATTGTTATTATTTGTGAAAATAGCAGATCTGCAAGCTTACAATGGGTTGAACTTATAGATCTGCTGCTATTTTCACAACATATGTGTGACACTGCCCAACAGCAATCTCCAATACTTATTGACCTAAATTAATTTGTTAAAAGACTATACTTATATACTTATATTATACTTTTTATTCTGTTTTTTTGGACTAAAACTAGACTAAAACCTTTTTGACTTTTCATCGACTAAAACTGGACTAAAACCCTTTTGAGTTGTCGTCGACTAAAACTGGACTAAAACTATCACATATAAAAGTGACTAAAACTAATAAGCATTTTAGTCCAAAAGACTAAGACTAAATGTAAGATGGTTGTCAAAAACAACACTGCTCAAAACGCTTTGACACTATTTCCACATTAACCCATTCACACACTGATGGCGGGAGCTGCCATGCAAGGCCCTAACCACGACCCATCAGGAGCAAGGGTGAAGTGTCTTGCTCGAGGACACAACGGACATGACTTGGTTGGTAGAAGGTGGGGATCGAACCAGGAACCCTCAGGTTGCTGGCACGGCCACTCTCCCAACAGCGCCACGCCGTCCCCTGTGTTACATTGTACATTGTAACAATTGTAAAAACAGAGCAAAACAATACAAGTAATATATGTTAATACTGTTTACTAATAACACAGATTAAATTTTAAATGTATATTTTTTTTAGTCTTTTTTTCTAGAAAATATATGCATTATTGACGATTATGCAAATTATATGATGAGTTGGACTGAACAACTTTATCAACCATCAAACCTAAAAGTAACAACAAACAAACAACCTTCATAACTTACTGCTCAGTAAGTATCGTATTTTCCGCACTATAAGGCGCACCTAAAAACCTCCAATTTTGTCAAAAGCTGATAGTGCGCCTTATAATCTGGTGCGCCTTATATATGGACCAATATTGAGCCTCCAACAGGTAAAAGTTTAAATCAATCAATCAATCGCAACTACGGTAAGCAGCCACCAACTTCATTTTACCCCGTTGAAGAAGAAGAAGCGCGCGGTGCATGCTGGGATATATGACTGCGCGAGGCGTGCCGTTTCATTTCCCCCGTCTTCATTTTCCCCCGTAGAAGAAGAAGAAGCGTGCGGTGCATGCTGGGATATATGACTGCGCAAAGCGTGCCGTTTCATTTCCATTTGTTTGTTTATGTAAAGACCCCAAAATGGCTCTTATTAAGAGACACGCTTACGACGCAGAGTTTAAACTTAAGACAATCAGTCACGCAGTAGAACACGGGAATAGAGCAGCAGCAACACTGACTCGATTAATGACGACTTCGACGAGACGGAGCCGGGCATGTTGGATGCCGTATTCGCCCAACTGTTTAATTCGGACACTGAAGAAGAAGAATTTGAGGGAGTCGTGGATGAGGAATAACTTCATAAAGTGAGCTTTACATGTTTATTTTGTGTATTGTGTTGTGTGACATTAACGTTTGAGCAACGTTGAGTTATTGATATATTGTTATTGTTCTGCACTATTTCGAGTGTTACTATATTGTGATTGCACTAACGTTTGATTTACCGTAACGGTATCACTGTTTTTTACATGTTTATTGAATCAGGGAAAAGTTCCCCTCCACTCTGTGATATAAATGTTGCACTACATGTTATACCTCGCTGTTGTTAAAAGATAAACCAAACACCACGTCACTGACTTTACCTTGGAGAAAATAATAAAACAGCTGTTTATTCATTTTGGGAGTGAACAGAGTTGTCAGAACACTGGTTTGTAATCTATTATTAAAGTTTGACTGACCTATCTGACTGTTTTGTTGACATTCCCTTTAGCGCAGCTCCATCTAATGGATGCATAACGTAAACCCAGTCTCTACTGTAGCATCTATTCTATGCTCCTTATAATGCGGTGCGCCTTATAATGCGGCGCGCCTTATATATGAACAAAGTTTTAAAATATGCCATTCATTGAAGGTGCGCCTTATAATCCGGTGCACCTTATAATTAGATTAGATAGTACTTTATTGATTCCTTCAGGAGAGTTCCCTCAATGCGGAAAATACGGTAAATTAACATGGCAATGTCTGGAATCCAGACCTTTTTAAACTAACACTGCAAAACGGACATTACCTTTGCATTGACAGTTGGATAGTAAATGGATAGTATTGGATAACACAAATGTCAGAATATATTACAGCTGAATCTATCACATACAATGTAACATCTGCTGGTACCCTGCCAGCTCACAAGCTCAAAGTCTGAGTGAGCACATCTGTGAATAAATCAGGTAATTTTCTGGAGAATTCACAACGAGTGCCTGTTGATGAAGATACTATTCTGCAATGAGCCCAATGCAAGGGTGTGTCATCTTTGGCACCTCACTATTCAATTATGATTCAGGCTCTTATATTTAGATTATTAAATGATTATTAATACTATAACGATTATCAATGCATCTTTTTACCCATACAGAGTATCTTTTGAACAAAGTATAGCGCCATGCAAAAGTATTTTACCTAATTTGTTACATTACAACCTGTAATTTTAAATGTGTTTAATCTAAATTTCATGTGATGGATCTGCACAAAATAACCTGTTTGTGAAGTGAAATGAGAAAAAAATATATAAAAAAATTAATTAAGAAAATGAAAAAATGAAAATTGGCATGTACTTACTGTGTATATTCACCCCATTTGCTATGAAGCCCCTTAAAATGTCCTGGTAAAACATATTACCTGCAGAAGGTACATAATTAGTTATAAAGACCTATCCACATATTTAATGATCCTCAGAGCACCATCAAATCCATAATCTTCAAATGGAAAGAACATGGTACCGCAACATATCTGCCAAGAGAGGGCCACCCACCAAAACTCACAGACCGGGTATGGAGGGCATTAATCAGAGAGGCAACAGAGAAACCAAAGTTGGCCCTGAAGGAGTTCCACTGCAAATACTGGGGGTCTGTGCATAGGTCCTCAATAAGCCGTACAATCTATAGAGCTGGGCTTTATGGAAGAGTGACCAGGAAAAAAAGCCATCACTTAGTGTTAAAAATAATAAGGTATGTCTTGAGTCTGCCACATGCATTTTGGCAAAATGCCACATGCCTTTTGGCAAACTCAAGACGTGCCTTCTAAGATTAAACATTAAGGGTGTAATAATCGTTAGATTTAATTACATCGATCTGTGCTCGGCAAGTTTGCCCTTCGGAAGATAGGTATCGATTCACCATTGTTTAAAAGGAAATCGATCGATTTTATCAACACTATAAAAAGGAAAACATTGGATTTAAGAACGGCAGACTTAATATTTAGTTTAACACTTCTAATGATAAGGACGTTAAACGTTATTCAAGTCTGTCTGCCCGTCTCTCACTCGCCAAAACAAGAATGGCAGACAGTTACGGTGGCTGAGAAAGGTCACAACAAATGCGAACACGACAAGACAATATTATGAATTAGAGCACAACTTTTAGCTACAGCACGACTGCAAAAGCCACAACACAATAATATAAAACCGCAACCCAAATTTAAAGGGTTCACTTTATGATTTTTTTTTCTACATTTAGAATACTTCCTGTGGTCTACATATAGTGTTGCCAAATTCCTGCAAAAAAAAGTAAGGGACACCTTGCAGGGCTGCTTGACCTAATTTATTTTAACTGTTTTTGTGTGTAAGGTGCTTTACAATAACCACAAAGGTCGAATGGAAGCAACTGGACTATTTATACCTGTTATTCTCAAACTGTGGTACACAGGCTCTATCTAGTGGTACGCCAAAGAACCACTAGATTAAAGTACAGTGTTTAATTTTCCTATATTCAAACCCAATGTTACTGTTCAAATTGTGTGTAATGTTACAGTGGTTAAAAATATTAAATATACCTGTTAAATAAAACATTTGCCTTGTTTTTAATTAATATGTGGGCCTACTACGCTACTGTATTTTAATATTAGTCATTATGGTGTTTTTTTCTGAAGTGAAAACCACTGATTTATACTATTTGAAAGACATGCACCTGGGGATAAGTTGATTAGCAACACTAAATTGGCCCTAGTGTGTGAATGTGAATGTTGTCTGTCTATCTGTGTTGGCCCTGCGATGAGGTGGCGACTTGTCCAGGGTGTACCCCGCTTTCTGCCCAAATGCAGCTGAGATAGGCTCCAGCACCCCCCGCGACCCCGAAAGGGACACGCGGTAGAAAATGGATGGATGGACTCCAACCAGAATTGAATTAGATGCGCAGGTTTTGGATTAATATGAATACATAGGAAACAAATTGGTTAGTTGGTTTGTTAAAGTTCATTTCGAACAATTTCAATATGATACATCACATATTATCATTTTTCTCTAAAACATGTCCGAAAAGGAGTAGGAAGAGGCAGAACTTATTTAATCCTACCCCTTTTGTACCTCTTAACAATTGCAGTATTAACACATGATTACTTCCTGTTCTTCATTTGTACATAATTTACATCAGTTCATTCTGAATACAACCATTGTTTTACATAAATAGTTAAGTTAGTTATGATTCACATAATGAGATTAATAATATTTTATTTTCAATAAATGTAATATGTTTTTCATAATTCTTCAATGTACTTTGCAAACACTAGTAGTTTGAACAGTTTCTTAAAGTGAATCATATTAGTACATTGATTGAGATACAGTATATGTTTGCTATTGTTCAATAATATTGTTTTTGTGTAAAATAACTAAATTAACAGAATAACCAAAATATTTATTGTCTTGGGGGGGCGTGGCTCGGTTGATAGAGTGCCCATGCCAGCATCAAGAGGATTCCAGGTTTGATCCCCACTTCCGCCATCATAGTCACTGTCGTTGTGTCCTTGGGCAAGACACTTAGCCCATCTGCTCCCAGTGCCACCCACACTGGTTTAAATGTAGCTTAAAGATGTAGATAATGGGTTTCACTATGTAAAGCGCTATACAAATATAATTCACTTCACTTTCAATATAAATTATTGCTGCTTTACTGTTTAATAGAATATAAATAAACATTTTTTTTTTTTAACAGAAGTCTGTCCTGCTTAACTTTAAACAATATAAATTCAGTGTGCAGATTTAATGATCGAGCAGGTCTCCAATTTCCATCACTATAAAAACTAGCTTGGCAAAAAGAGAGGCCCGATATTAGTGGTTTATGAGTATGACTGGCAACATTTATATTGTGTTTTATTTATAAAGGAGATTTCCCCTCAGTGTAATTATTGTCTTTATGCCATGCTAATTTAGAAACACAACTAGTGTTTTGAGAACCAAACCTTATTTTACTATCAATAAAAAAACAGATTTGTTGAATGACACGTAATACTACTAAGTTAGCATGTACCTCATTGACGTGATAGCCACATGTAGCTTCCCTGTAGGACAAAAACAATCTCTGAACTTCCCCAATTGTTCCTTTTTTAAAAAAACAAAACTGTCACTGTGGTAAAAGCCCCATTTGGAGGCTGATTACCATAATGATCAGAGCCAGGGCAAACTAACAGATGCCAGAAAAGTTGATCGGCAGTGAGTTTGACAGGTGAGCGATCAGTCACGCTGGCATCCTTTGGATTAGTCTGTAGTGGACTTGTGAAGCTATTTGCGTTCAAAAGAAATCTATTGGTATTTTACAGACTATTTATAATTTTCACGGAAATAATAATACGGGACAAAGTGAGTCCCTTGACAGCTCAGTACAGAACACGTACTTTTGTTTCTAAATACGTGACGATTCCATTTTTCTAGGGACGATTGGCAACCCTATCTACATACCATGTAATGATGGTTCTTTGGTCAACATTTTACATAGATTATCAGAATGTGTTGTTTTGTTGGCGGTCTTATTTATTGCCTCCACTTCAAAGGCGTCTTCTCCCTGCCTACTTTGTTGTAGTTTTTTCGTGCACCCATAGAGAGTACACTTGACTAGGGATGATGTTTGATAAGAAATTATCGAGTTCGAGTCTATTATCGAATCCTCTTATCGAACCGATTCCTTATCGATTCTCTTATCGAGTCCAGATAGGTTGTTGTGTATGGAAAAAAACACACAATATTTGGTTTAACAAAAGCTCACTTTTATTATATAAGAAAACAATTTAATCTAATAAATAAATAAATATTGACTGTTACCCCCCTAAAAAAATAAAATGAAATAAATAAACATTGAATGTTGTTACCCAAAGTATATTAAGTGGGATTTTTCAAAAAAACTAATATATACAGTAACACAAAAATAACCTGTCTCTGTGATCACTATAGGTGTATAAATAATACTATAGTGTTAAATAAAATCAGTCCCTTGGGCACAAAACTGGAAATAATACAGCTCTCCAAAAAGTGCAATTCTGCTGCTATTTGACATAACTGTTTATGATGCTTTGACATTTTTGCACTTTAAAGAAAGAAAGAAAATTCTATGAAGAGAAAAGTTGTTTGCAAATGTGGTTACAATGCTAAAAAATGAAAAGTTAAAGCTAAAAAAAGAAATACACTTTATTGAGTTAACATTATTTCTTTATAGGGGGAAAGATGTTATGAGCTAGGGAATATAACAACTACACTACCCATCATGCAACGGGAGTGACGAGCATGCGCGGTAGCCCCGAAAAGTGTTGTTGCATGTCGTCACCCGTGAAAGTAAACGTCAAGAACTCAGCCAACACGCCTCGTCTGCATTATTTATAATTAGACAGACAACACATATACAGTGTGAAAAACAAAAGTTAAAAAAGGGAGATGTGTTGTATATATATGTATGTGCTGCGGTTGCTTTAAGAACGTTGCGCCAGCTGCTGTAAAGGAGGTGCGTTGCTAGCCTGGTTGCTATGTTTCCGGTGGGTCGTAAAAGTGTTCTTCATGAGTTTGTACCCTGCTCAAATCTCTCAGTTAAGTTATTCATTGGATTATACCTTTTGTTTTGAACTTTATTACACCTTGGAGCGCTTTTTCCCATCCATTGTTTTCCTGCTTTCGCTATCTGCGCCTAATGACTGAGCTACGTGACTGATTTATTGTGATGTCACACGGAGCATTTCTGGTCGGGACGGGATTCGTTCCGAGGGATTCGAATAAAGAACCAACTCTTTTCTTTACTATAGTGGTCTCGATAACAGGTACCGGTTCTCAAAAAGGGATTTGAGTCCGAGGACTCGGTTATTTTCTTATCGAACAACCGGGAAAACCTGTTTCGAGTATCATCCCTACATTTGACAGATATAATTTAGAACTATATGCACGCTACTTTATATTAAATGCCGACAGCGGAGTATGCGTGTCCATGTACGACCCAGTCTGCCCCACAACAAGAGGATGGCGAAAAAGGAGGAGCTTATTGACTACAGCACAGACTACAATGGTGGATGCACACAAGGCACTCTGGGTACATTTATACCATATATGGATAATCCGCTGACGGTTTTCCCAATTTGTGACGTCACCAATTGTGGACATTTCAAACAGCTTGTTTGGCAGAAGTAAGAAAGAAGGAACATTAGTTTATAAATATCTCTGCAATGCTTCCACGGTTTGATTTCACATTTTACGGATTTATGTAGATCCCAAATACATAACAGCAGGTACCAAAAGGTAAGAAAAGTTAGTTTAGCATAATAGGGCCCCTTTAAGCCACAAAGGCAGTGTTGCCAACTTCGCGACTTTGTCGCTAAATCTGGTGACTCTCAGTCCTCTTGGTGACATTTTTTGTAAACAGCTACTAGCGTCAAATCTAGGGACTTTTTCCAGTGATTTTGGAGACTTTTTTGTGTCCTGAAGACTTTTTGTGTCTTGGAGACTGAGGTGAAAGCATGCAGCAGTCACCGTCCTAGGAGAGCAGTGACGGGTGCTGCTACTTGAGCAGAAGAGAGACCTTCACAGCGTGGGAATTGCAGCGGTTCATGCATGCGCCAATCATTTACCATTTCGACTTTTATGGTGCGTTCCATTTGTAGTGGGAAGTCGGAATTTCTGAGTTCCTAAATGGACGATTCGACTGGAATTTTAAATGTAAAAATGTCTTTACTGTCACACTTAAATAAATCACTGAATTTGATTTGCCTACTGTACACAGCCTCAGTCACTTAATCACCTCGTCTGTGTGTGTGTGAGTGTCTCTGTGACAAAAGTTGAACATTGAGCTAGCTAGTACATCATGTCAGTCAGTGCAGAAAGCAGACCCACACACACATTTTTTTTTCTAAAAAGTTACTGAATTGATTTAAACTCACTGACTCGTTTCGGATCGTATCATTCTAAAAAAAACAATATTGTCCTTAAATAGTATCAACAACCACAAATTCTGAATCGAATCGAATCATTGTTAAATTATTCGATTTAAACATACAATGTATTGGACAGTTAAAATGTTAAGAACTAATCAATGATACAGTTCTATACATTGAGTCTATGAGATTGCTAAAAATGCATGTAGTTAATCAATAATCAATAATATACCTGTATGCAGCTTTTAAACACATCATCACAAAATACTTGTTTATTTTGAGCTAGTTAAATAGTTTTGGGGCAGCACGGTGGACAAGGGGTTAGTGCATGTGCCTCACAATACCAAGGTCCTGAGTTCAATCCCGGGCTCGGGATCTTTCTGTGTGGAGTTTGCATGTTCTTCCCGTGACTGCGTGGGTTCCCTCCGGGTACTCTGGCTTCCTCCCACCTCCAAAGACATGCACCTGGGGATAGGTTGATTGGCAACACTAAAATTCGCCCTAGTGTGTGAATGTGAGTGTGAATGTTGTCTGTCTATCTGTGTTGGCCCTGCGATGAGGTGGCTACTTGTCCAGGGTGTACCCCTCCTTCCGCCCGGATGTAGCTGAGATAGGCTGCAGCATCCCCCGCGGCCCCGAAAGGGACAAACAGTAGAAAATGGATGGACGGATAGATAGTTTTTTAGCACTTTGCCTGTTGTTGCATTGAAATGGACACACAATTAGCAGTTATTTTTATTTTTGTAACAGCCGAATGAGCAGCATAGTTACACTATAAACAAATATTTATGAATGAATTAGTCATCTTTGTTGTTAGTAACCACATTTCTAAAATATCTCAAGCTGAATTTCAAGGTTATGGCTAAAATAGAGTGACTGAGTTTGTGTACGCCTTATGATACGATTAGTCAACTAATTCTTAAGATAGTCGATGACTAGTCGACTATCAAAATAATCGTTGTTGCAGCCCTAGCATAATGGAAATGGTATTACACAATGTAATAAGGAAAATAATAATGTGATTACACTTTTCAATGCATTGCATTGACAGTTTTAAACTGTAATTATGCCTGATTGTAATTGTGTTGTTATTCAAACATATCAAACAGCTACCCTAAATGGTTTGTGCTCAACAGTTTCCACTGCATGTAATAATTAATATAATTTTAGTAGGTGCTATAGACTTTATTATGTGTGATTCTCAAAAAAATTATGTTTGTTCATTCTCATTCAAACATGACTCTACAGTGCAACAGTAAAAAACAAATGTGAAACTAACAACTTGTGACTCATGGCATTCAATGCATGTGTGTCACTGCTATGGCCAGATAAACCTTATCTACTTGAACATGTAAACTGGATCTAGAAGTTTGTTGTTAACACGCATTGCATGTTGAACTGGCGTCATTTAAAAATACTAAAGCTTGACTAATAGTAGTTTGCTTTTGTGCATCTTGCCTAGTCCCCATTTTGACTAGGAACATATGACATAATATACAGAACGGCCACAAATGGCATGCATAAAACATTTCTACAAGGTGTTCAATCGTTCGCAACTGGACTGTTTGGTTTGTCTTGGATAAAGTTTCGCCGCTCATCCAAATAGGCTTCATCAGTTCGTGCTTATAGACTTGGATTGGTCAGATCTAGTCCAACGGTTGGTGCCAACGCATGGCCCAGCATAAACGGGCAAACTCTTCAGGCCAAGACTCAGCTTACGGCTCAGGGAGAAACAGCACTCCTTTGAAAACAAAAATGTACAGATTCTGGACAGGGAGGACGGATGGTACGAAAGCAGAGTGAAGGAAGCCATCTATGGGCACACAATTATATTAGGGTGATGTTCGGCGGGCCAAATCAAAAGCTTTGGCGGGCCGGTTGTGGCCTGCAGTAAAGTGATGGCTGTTGCCCCAAAAAAGAGCATCTTCTTTAAGCATACAGTCGCTGAGGTGCCTCTAACTACCTCGTTTTGGCTCAAGATTAGTCTCAATATATTTTATATATTGATGTAAAATTAATTACAGTAAAGGTTACATTTTGAGCCAGACTTAAGATTGTACTTCTGAAAAAATACAATCAAATCAATACAATTTAAGACGGGACGTCATATTTGGGGACTACAGTCTTTGTATGTGCAAACCAAAATGTGCTGCTAAATGACTTCTTGCGCTTCTCTTCCTGTCACTCACACATAGACTATTGACCAGGAGAGATGCACCAGAGACAGACTGGAAAAAAGTGTCTCAAAGTTTTATTATGCAACGCCATTTTACCAAACATTGCATTTTATGTGATGGAATTCAATTCTTCCAAACCACAACGCTGTCTGGTGGTTTGAATTTGTAGTTTATTTTTATTTAATGCACCTTTTTTTTTACCAACTTATAGTTCACCAAAAACTTCTACTTTTGTCACACACACAGAGGGACAGACCACATTTTGGGGAGGTTACACTTATAACCACAGTAACAAATAAATCAACAGACTTAGAGTGCAATATGTTCTGTAAACATGCCCTTCAGTGCAAAATGTACAGTGGCACCTCAACTTATGAACAAGCTCGTAACTTGTAACTCAAAGCAGCCCCGCCCATCTATCCATCCATGCATTCATCCATCCATTTTCTATCGCTTGTCCCTTTCGGGGTTGCGGGGGTGCTGGAGCCTATCCCATTAAAATTAATTGAAATCAATTTAATCCGTGCTTGCGCCTCCCCAGACACAACACTTTTAAAATGTAACATGCCTTTTAATAAGAAAAAACTAACTTTTTAGATGGTAAATCATATTTGAAAATCTATACTACAGTTGTGTTATGTAATAAGGTCATAATAATGTACAGCCTTTACTAGGGATAGATACAGAATTCGGTACTTTTATAGGCACCAACTGAATTCTATTGGTACTACTGGGTACCGATTAACATACAATCAAACGGTGCCATATTTTGCTACCTTTGTTGCACGGGACATCACGTCCGGTTGCAGACTAAACACCGGCTCAAGGAAATAATCACTCAAGCAGATTCAGCCAAAGTACACTGAAAACGCTTTCGACATAAAGTAAGCTTGGACATAAAATGCGCTGTCTTGATGCTAATTTGATGCTAAGACAGGCTACTTTCGCGATTTTACATGGCACCTCCAAATTTGGTAATGAAACCTACACCTAAGACAAATGTTAAAATCAAATAGTTGGTGTGTAAGAAGCACAATACTTGCAATATAAACACCTCGTGGGTAGTAACATAACACATTTAGCTTCATGGCAAAAGCTAATTCCTAGTTGTACAACCCACCATAAACAGCCTATTGCTTGTATTCCGACAAGTGATTTATTCCCGGAAGTGAAAACCAGTGGTGGTCAACCAAGCTAAGATGGCTGTTGTACAGCAAGCACCGCGCACACTATCTGAGTACATAAAGGGCCTATATCTTCCTGCAAAAATCAGATATTAGCTAAAAAATCAAACTATGGAATGGAATACATCCCTGTGTTATATTTATAAAAAAAAAGATTTGTCGAGTCATAGAGGATTATTTGTCGGTGCAATTCCCAAACATATCTAACTAATATGCTCCAGATGCTATTCTACACGACAAAACAGATGAAAACTTGGAAAGGCATGGAAGTCTACAACTTCTTAGTGTGTGGCTGGGTCAAGGACATTGGTATCAAGACTCTCCTGGATAAATATGCATCGTTTTTGCTTGGGTGAGGCTGCATTTCATGATTTAACAAGTTCACGTGTCATTCGCTTATTAGACACGACTTGTCTGGTTCTGTGTTTCTCTCATAACATCTGGCAACATAGAGTCCAACGTCTTGAACTGACTGACCGGGGAATTCCGCATTAACAACAAGTGATGTGTATGTCTGTGTATCACAGCCAGCCGATCAGTTGACCATCCAGTTTGTTGAGTCAGGACTAGACCCAAAAAATGAAACACGGCAAACACAGCTTCTGCTGCTTCTTAATATTTTTTATGGATAAATGTTTGTTGTTTAGACGTGTGTTGTTGCACTCTGCAGACTCGCTGCGGCTTCTTGTGACGCTGACTGACAATGCTGCAACAAGGCTGATTCACCGGTGGGACATATTTTTAATGGTTTGTTTCTCTGTATTGGTCTTTTCCTTCCTCTCCTGTGCACTAACGTTCATAGTTCTGATAGTTGGTAGGTAGGTTTGGATCTTTGAGTGGCGGTCAAATGCTCACTTCAAATGTGTAGTCAAAACATATGTTTGTTTCTTGTGTAAATGAAGCAGGAGCAACACAGTGTAATAATACCGTAAATTACGTCTTTATTGCAAATAACAGATTTTTTTCTTGTGTATATTAAGCAAGAACAGCAACATGTCACCATATAACTTAAATGTTCAAATGGCACGACCCTGTTAAAAATACTACTTCAACTGATGTTGAAAATGCTCGTAACTCAAAGTATGCTTGCAACTTAAAACATAAATAAAAGCAGAGAGTCAGCTCATTCCCAAATTACTTGTAAGTTAAAGGGGGTCATATAATTTTTTTCCTACATTTTAAACACTTCCTTGTGGTCTATACAACATGTAATTTTACAGACCATCTTCAAGCTGCTTTCTGCTTGTCTCTTCAGAATGCGCTGTTTTATGGGCGGTCTGGTCTTATTTACGTGCTCAAGCCCTCCTCATGGCTTAGCCCCTTTCGACTGCGTCTCCACGCCGTCAGCCATGTTGTAGTTTTTAGCGCTTCTATATCGAATCTGACAGATATAAGTTAGAACTATATGCAACTTTTTATTAGAAATGCCAACAGCTGAGGATTTTAGCATATACCTGTATACGTATGTGAATGCAGTGCACTTGGAGTTCCAACTGTAAAATCTACATCGAGTTAAATGGAGGACAGGAAGAAACCAACGTACTTGTTGTTAAAGACACCAAGGAAGTGGAAAAATACTGAAGATGACATCATCTCCAGTAAGAGGAAATAAAAGACAACTCGTAAAGACTTGATCCAGCTAAAAGTCAACAACTACAAAAATAACATAGATTCTACAATATTAAGTAACACATAACAATTGTTGACTATCACCCAGAGGTGTGGACTTGAGTCACATGACTTGGACTCGAGTCAGACTCGAGTCATGAATTTGATGACTTTAGACTCGACTTGACAAAATGTAAAGAGACTTGCAACACGACTTAGACTTTAACATCAATGACTTGTGACTTCACTTGGACTTGAACCTTTTGCCTTGACATGACTTGCTACTTTCCCCAAAACCCAAAGATTAAAAAGTTATTCAGGATCGCTGCGTATCTTTCATTTTGTACTTGTGTGTCTATCTATCAGCGTGTGTGCTGCGTGTGTGCTGTCAGTACAATAGCCAATCAAATTAGATCTACGTTGCTTTCATCCTACAGCTGTCATCCAATCAAATTGCAGGAAAACCAACGAAGAAGAATTGTAAAACAACGCAGCAGTGAGAAAAAATGATGCCAAAGTTGGTTTCGTTCGGGTATAAAAACTACAACTTGGTCAACAAAAAACAAATTGCCGTATGCAAAACATGCAGTTTGAAGATTACAGACGTAGACGCAAACACTTCCAACTTCGTTCGACATTTGAAGATGCACAAAGAAGGGTACGTTTTGAATGTAAGCTAACGTTTATTGGCTAAGTAACGTGACTTTTATTTGCTGTGTAGTTAAATCAGTGAGGCTGTAAACTCACTGCTAACGTTATAACCATAGACATCTTATAAGTAGATGCAACATCGAGCGCTACTGCCTACTGGCGCAGACGAGACGCGGGGCCGCCATCTTGGAGTGGTGATCCGCTCCACTCAGTGCAATTCATTTGGCAGGAGCAATGAACTGTCAGCGCATTTAATTCATCTTACCTCACTGAATACCACTGATTTTCACACGGTTTTTTGTCATACGTGTAGCTATGATAAAGGACACATGTTCTGTTTTTAAATTTTATTTTTTAGTCTGTCCTTTGCCTTTATTTCTTTGTGGTGTACAGCCCTTTGTTTTTCAACTGTGGTTGTTTTTAAAGGGCTTTATAAATAAAGTTGGTATGGTATGGTATGTTTTATTATTCATAGTTTGCTTAACAGTAATAGAATATTATTATATGCTATAAGTGACCAGACATCCGAGATCAAAACTGGGAATATACTGTAATCCCAGAGAAGGGGAAAAAAACGATCAGCTATTTTTAAATTGAAGTAACAATATGATTAGGGTATATATACATGCGTATATCCTACATAAACAACGTATGAATACATTAGCTATCTATATATCTTAGGGACCTATAGACTGTATCTCTGTTGCTGCAGCAGCAGAGAGTTTATTCTGTCTTGACACTTTGTATTGATATTTTGTATTACATTCTTCCCTTAAATGATCATGTTTAGAGTGATTGTTTTATATGTATTTTTTATGTATGTCGCTTTGGATAAAAGCGTCTGCCAAATACTTAAACATAAACATATATAAACACCTGAAAGTCTTTGTATCAGCTAAAACCACCAATCTGTTTCACTGGATTCAGAATAAAACCAAATTCTGTCTTACCCAACAATGTTAGTATTTGAATATTGTTACTTGAAGACTTAAGAAAGTATTGTCTTATATTTTGCCTAAAATGAGAATGCATCATATTTAGTGGCGGCTGTTGAATTTTGTTTTGGGTGGGGCAGAAAGTTCATAAACCAAACCCCTGTAGGGGTGTTTATTCTGTAAAGGAATGAGTTAAATGTTTAAAATGACTGGTTAATAGTGTATATAGTAGTATATGAACTGCAATGTCAGCACTATTTTTTTTCCTGCAATTTCAAATGCACTTGTTTTAATAAATAAATACAGCGTTTTAAAAGCATACACAATCTGTGTAAATATATTAGTCGGTGGTTAAAAGGACTTGAAAGGACTCGAAACTCAAAATGCAGGACTTGGGACTTGACTTGAGACTTTCCAGTCTTGACTTTGGACTTGACTCAGGACTTGCCTGTCTTGACTCGGGACTTGACTCGAGACTTGAGGGCAAAGACTTGAGACTTACTTGTGACTTGCAAAACAATGACTTGGTCCCACCTCTGCTATCACCACCAATAAGTATTTTACACCATCTCTTCTTTAAAACGGGACGTGAACACATTTGTATAATACTTAAAAGAAGTTTGTTCAATAAAATTATACCCAAACATGTCATAAAGCCAAATATAAGATACAATACAAATACAATACAAAAAACAAGAGACATATCCAACACTTCTCTTGTCTAAAGTAAATCTGCACAGCCGATATTGGCATCTACATCAACATTATGATTTGCGTGAGGACAGAACAGGACAGGACCGTTGTAAAAAAAATAACCCTGCCTACCGCCCGAATGCAGCTGAGATAGGCTCCAGCACCCCCCGCGACCCCGAAAGGTAGAAAATGTATGGATGGATGGAATAATTAAAATTTGATACATTTTTTGGAATCGATTAAGTATCGGTACAAATACGATTCCTGATTAATTTGAAAATCTATTTTTTGACACCCCTAGTAATTAGCACTGGTAATAAAAGTGTATTACTGGTGGCCTATCAATTTAAAATATATTCAGCATGTTTTCAACAACTTGTCAACAATAACAAATCCATCCATCTTCTTCTGCTTATCCGAGGTTGGGTCGCGGGGGCAGCAGCCTAAGCAGGGAAGCCCAGACTTCCCTCTCCCCAGCCACTTCGTCCAGCTCTTCCCAGGGGATCCCGAGGCGTTCCCAGGCCAGCCGGGAGACATAGTCTTCCCAACGTGTCCTGGGTCTTCCCCGTGGCCTCCTACCGGTCGGACGTGCCCTAAACACCTCCCTAGGGAGGCATTCGGGTGGCATTCTGACCAGATGCCCGAACCACCTCATCTGGCTCCTCTCGATGTGGAGGAGCAGCGGCTTTACTTTGAGCTCCCCCCGGATGGCAGAGCTTCTCACCCTATCTCTAAGGGAGAGCCCCGCCACCTGGCGGAGGAAACTCATTTCGGCCACTTGTACCCGTGATCTTGTCCTTTCGGTCATAACCCAAAGCTCATGACCATAGGTGAGGATGGGATAGTAGATCGACCGGTAAATTGAGAGCTTTGCCTTCCGGCTCAGCTCCTTCTTCACCACAACGGATCGATACGGCGTCTGCATTACTGAAGACGCCGCACCAATCCGCCTGTCGATCTCACGATCCACTCTTCCCTCACTCG